>NC_081795.1:5789168-5794168 GCF_963082965.1 Carassius carassius
ATATAACATATAAATCATATTTTATTGTTATTATTATGATCAATAATAATAATAATATTATTATTATTATTATTATTATTATTATTATTATTATTATTATTATTATTATTATTATTATTATAAGTAAAGTTCTTCACACACCAATAAATAAACAATTAATATTAATTATAATATAAAATGTTTTTTTTGTTGTTATTTGTTTATTTATTTATTTATAATAATTTTATTATTTATTTTAATTTAGTTTGCCAAACCTTACATGTAAGCCTTCCTCACCATCACACATCAATATTTAGTTATGAGGGAAATGGAGAAGTGCAATACTCATAATTCGTTATTTAGCATCTTATAAATAATGCAGACATCTGTAATGCGTGATTCAACAATGTACATTGTTCTAAAACACAGAAAGTTTTCTCATAATATTATAGAACTATGTTTATCAACTGTATTTTGTATGAAACTCTTTTCTTTTCTTCCAATGAAATGAAGACCATGAGTGTGGGGACAAAAAAAACATAATTAACCAATTAGATCTTAGCACAACCTCCATGATCCAATCAAATCCTGTCTAAAATCGAGTCCCATCCTATATTCCTGAGTATTCTCCTAAATATTTTGTTTTACCTGCAAATATGTCACATTAGAGCAGTTAAATGTGCTGCCAGTGTTATTTAATGTTGGCTTAAATAAATGTAAAATGCACGTGAGAACACACATAAAGGGCATTCAAAAAAAAAAAAAGCGTCATTAAATAGGGAAGCTCTTTATACGGCCAGTGTGGATGTGTGTTTATATTTGTGTGTGTTTTATAAGGTCACCCATAGGTTAGATTTTATGCAGCATTCAGCTTCTGAATAACCCCACCAGCCTGGCAGCCCACTCACACACACTCCTCTGATGGGACTCCCAGTGTGGTTGAGCTTCATCCACCTCTCTTCATTCCAACTTACCATTCCCGTCAAACACACAGAGTTCCCGGGAACATCAGCCCTGAGGGAGACCCCCACACACAAACAGTGCTGTGTGAGTCACTCCCCTTACCAATGCAGCATTTATGACTCTGACTCAAACTCCTGTCCATAAGAACATTGTGTGTGTGTGTGTGTGTGTGTGTGTGTGTGTGTGTGTGTGTGTGTGTGTGTGTGTGTGTGTGTGTGTGTGTGTGTGTGTGTGTGTGTGTGTGTGTGTGTGTGTGTAAATCACAAATCAAAGTCTTCCAATCTCTGAATTTGCGAGACAGACATGAAGGAGAAACATAATTTATGTGGATGATTCATAGCTTCATGAATGATTGCGTGTTTGTGTGTATTCTATGTGTTTGTTTATTAATCAAAAGACTGTAAATTAATTATTGTTTTCTTTAATTGAATGGCGCTGTCTTGCATCGTGTGTTTGAATGCTTTGTCTCACACGTGAGAGTGTTTTTCTGTTGGTATGTCGCTCAAGGCTTTGATAATTGAGGTTCTCATAAAGCTCATTAGTGCTCTGCTGTATGAGTGATCTCAGCACTTAATTACAGCTCATTAGTAGAATGGCAGTCAGTGGCATGATGTGGTGTGACATCTGAGCGGACAGGAGATCTGATGCCCAGCATCACTCAGCACAACCGGACATACACATGCAATTCAATTCAATTCAATTCAAGTTTATTTGTATAGCGCTTTTTACAATACAAATCGTTACAAAGCAACTTTACAGAAAATTATGTTTCTACAATATTTAGTAGTAGCTAGTAGTTTGTGCACGTTTGACAGGATTTTAGAAAAAATAAAAAAAAATAATAATAATACAAGACGTAGTCAGCTAGACGATGAACTATCAATATTATTAATTAATAGTTATCATATGATGCAGTCACACATGTAGCAATAATTATTTAGTTCTGTTTGTTGATTCAAGGTTAGGGTTATTTGGGGTCCTCTGAGGGTCAGCATCATCTCTTCTCAGGTGTTCTGGATCCAGACTGGAGCTTGTGTAAATCCTAGTTATAGAAACAAAATAGAGACATCATTAGCATAGCTGATGTTCCAACAAAGTAAAATTAGTTTAACACAAGCTAAAGAATAAAAATGCACATTTGATCAGATGCAACTACACTCACAATTTAAAAGATACATTTTGCATATGCTTGGCGAAAGAGATGTGTTTTTAATCTAGATTTAAACAGTGTCTGAACCCCAAACATTATCAGGAAGGCTATTCCAGAGTTTGGGAGCCAAATGTGAAAAAGCTCTACCTCCTTTAGTGGACTTTGCTATCCTAGGAACTACCAAAAGTCCAGCGTTTTGTGACCTTAGGGTGCGTGATGGATTGTAGCGTGGTAGAAGGTTAGTTAGGTACCCAGGAGCTAGACCATTTAGGGCCTTATAGGTAAGTAATGATAATTTGTAAACGATTCGGAACTTAATAGGTAGCCAGTGCAGAGACTGTAAAATTGGGGTAATATGATCATATTTTCTTGACCTCGTAAGGACTCTAGCTGCTGCATTTTGGACTACCTGTAGCTTGTTTATTGAAGATGCAGGACAACCACCTAGAAGTGCATTACAATAGTCCAGTCTAGAGGTCATGAATGCATGAACTAGCTTTTCTGCATCAGAAACAGATAACATGTTTCGTAGCTTGGCAATGTTTCTAAGATGGAAGAATGCAGTTTTTGTAACATTGGAAATATGATTTTCAAAAGACAAATTGCTGTCTAATATAACACCCAGATTTCTGACTGTAGAGGAAGAAACAGTACATCCGTCTAGTTGCAGATTGTAATCTACAAGATTCTGTGTAGTGTTTTTTGGTCCAATAATTAATATCTCTGTCTTATCCGAATTTAATTGGAGAAAATTATTTGTCATCCAATCTTTTAAATTTTTAACACACTCTGTTAGCTTAGATATTTGGGAAGTTTCATCTGGTCTCGTTGAGATATATAGCTGAGTATCATCAGCATAACAGTGGAAGCTAATTCCGTATTTTCTAATAATATTACCAAGGGGCAACACGTATATTGAAAATAGAAGGGGACCTAGGACGGATCCTTGTGGCACTCCATATTTTATTGATGATAAATGAGATGACACCCTATTTAAGTAAATAAAATGGTAGCGATCGGACAGGTAGGATCTAAACCATCTTAGAGCCTGCCCTTGAATACCTGTATAGTTTTGTAATCGATCTATGAGTATGTCATGATCTATGGTGTCGAACGCAGCACTAAGATCAAGTAAGACTAGAAATGAAATGCAGCCGTGATCTGACGCAAGGAGCAGGTCATTTGTAATTTTAACAAGTGCAGTTTCTGTGCTATGGTGGGGCCTAAAACCCGACTGAAATTCTTCATACAGATCATTTTTATGCAGGAAGGTGCTCAATTGAGCAGACACAACTTTTTCTAAAATTTTAGACATAAATGGAAGATTTGAAATAGGCCTATAATTTGCCAGTACACTAGGATCTAGTTTTGGTTTCTTAATAAGAGGCTTGATAACCGCCAGCTTGAATGGTTTTGGGACGTGACCTAAAGATAACGACGAGTTAATGATATTGAGAAGCGGTTCTTCGGCTACAGGTAACAGCTCTTTTAGTAATTTAGTGGGTACAGGATCTAATAAACATGTTGTTGGTTTAGATACAGTGATAAGTTTATTTAGCTCTTCCTGTCCTATAGTTGTAAAGCACTGCAGTTTATCTTTGGGTGCGATGGATGAAACTGAAGTGTTAGACGCTGTAGAATCTACATTCGCTATTGTATTTCTAATGTTATCTATTTTATCAGTGAAGAAATTCATAAAGTCATTACTATTTAACGTTGGTGGAATATTTGAATCAGGTGGCGTCTGGTAATTTGTTAACTTAGCCACTGTGCTAAATAAAAACCTTGGATTGTTTTGGTTATTTTCTATGAGTTTGTGGATATGCTCTGCCCTAGCAGTTTTTAGAGCCTGTCTATAGCTGGACATACTGTTTTTCCATGCAATTCTAAAAACTTCCAAGTTAGTTTTTCTCCATTTGCGTTCAAGACTACGAGTTACTTTCTTGAGAGAGTGAGTATTACTGTTATACCATGGCACGGTACGTTTTTCTCTAACCTTTTTCAATTTGATGGGGGCAACAGCTTCTAATGTATTAGAGAAAATAGTGCCCATGTTGTCAGTAATTTCGTCTAATTCATGTGTATTTATGGGTACAAATAGCAGTTGAGATAGATCAGGCAGGTTATTTGCGAATCTTTCTTTGGTGGCTGGAACAATATTTCTGCCCAGACGGTAACGCTGAGACATATAGTTAATATCAGTTATACGCAGCATGCACGATACAAGAAAATGGTCTGTAATATCATCACTTTGGGGTACAATATCTATAGCAGTAAGATCGATTCCATGCGATATAATTAAATCTAGTGTATGATTAAAACGATGAGTGGGCCCGGTGACATTTTGCTTGACTCCAAAGGAGTTTATTAGGTCAGTAAACGCAAGCCCTAATGTATCATTTGCATTATCAACGTGAATATTAAAATCTCCCATGATTAGCGCCTTATCAACTGTAACTAGAAGGTCTGAGAGGAAATCTGCAAATTCTTTTAGGAATTCTGTATACGGCCCTGGTGGTCTATACACAGTAGCCAGAGCAAGAGATACATTAGATTTCTTTTGCATGTCTGACAGTGTAACATTTAGCAGAAGTATTTCAAAAGAGTTAAACCTGTATCCTGTTTTCTGGGTAACATTGAGAATATCACTATATATTGTTGCAACACCTCCGCCACGACCAGTCTGACGGGGCTCATGCTTATAACAGTAGTTTGGTGGAGTAGACTCATTTAGACCAAAATAATCATTTGGTTTTAGCCAGGTTTCAGTCAAGCAGAGTACATCAAAACTATTATCTGTGATCATTTCATTTACAATAACTGCTTTGGGTGTGAGTGATCTAATATTTATGAGCCCAAACTTTAAAAATTGTTTTAAATAAAAAATTTAAAAAAAAAAATGTACATG
>NC_081795.1:5796668-5919168 GCF_963082965.1 Carassius carassius
AGCAGCGATAACAGGCAGAGAGAAGAGAGAAGACCGCCACTACAAAGTGAGCGCTGGTGCGCTGGCGGTAGCCATGTCCTTGTTATGTATGTTAATGTGCTAATAGAACTTAGGGGAACAGGAAGCCCCCGCTTCATAAATGACTAATTAAGATAACGAGGAAAGATGTAGTGGCCATGCCATTTCAGATTAATTCACTTACAGAACAGATTAATCTCATGCTGAAAGGCAAAGACTGAGACTGAAGATGATTCTGGAAGATTAGAGCTGTCACACACATGCTAATGAACATGAAGTCACTGGTGATAGATTAGCAGAGGGTTTTGTCATCCATCACACTATCATATCACAGAACTATCTCTTACACATAGGCTGTATGTATATATATATATATATATATATATATATATATATATATATATATATATATATATATATATATATATATATATATATATATATATATATGCATGTAATTAACATATAAATTATATTTCTAATAAATTGGTGTTTTGGTATTTTGCTATTTTCATTTTTCAGACTTATCTTTTAAATGTGTGTGTGTGTGTGTGTGTGTGTGTGTGTGTGTGTGTGTGTGTGTGTGTGTATACATGTACACACGGATACATTCTTTAGATTTTTTTGTGTGTTTTCATTGTATTAAATCATATATATTTAAAATATTTCGTATTTATTCATTATTTATACATTGTGGCTTAAGAAATACACAGCAAAAGAAGAATTCCATTCAATATTCATTCATTTTTTAAATGAATATTCCCTCACATACACACATATAATATTTATTCATGTTCACATATGCTTCTTTACCTATTACACACATGCACAATCACACACGTGTGTTCAGCCACTCAGTCTCTCTCTCTCACACACGCACACACACACACACACACTCTCAAACTGCTGCCCCTGGGCAGGTAGTGTAATGGGATCCTGAGTGTTATTTTTTGCAGAATAAAATAAATCCCACTAATTAGCATGTTAAAGTGATTGATGGGATCTCAGGGCCATCTGTGAGCGGGGCCGCTTCGCTTCTTGAGGAAGAGAAGACGGAGAAAAAAGGGGAAAAGACTAAATGAGTGACTAGTAATGGGAGAAAATAACACAGAAAGGAAATACAAAGAGGAAATATACTGACAGAAAGAAAGAGTGAGGTTATCTGAGAAAGAGAAAAAAGATCTTTTTTCTAATCTCCACAGTTCTTCTCTTTCTCAGCACTGCTGTCTTTGTAAACGCATCTGACTGAGAAACGCAGAGAGGCGAATGGAAGGGAATTGCAAAAGAAAACAAGTCATGTACATAAATAAAATAGGTTTAATGAAGGGAGAACGGGAGAGTTTGGGAATCTGATACGGTAACTCGATCGAGCTTGTCATCTGTATGTGTGTTTGTACATGCACCTGTGTTTAAAGTGTCCAGATTAGTGCTGACCCTCAAAAAGGACTCTGATTCCCTCTCACGTTAACACACGGCTCACGTTTCTCCACTGTCTTTATGCAGAAGGTGTTAAGCTGTGTTTAAAAAGCACATATCCACTTTCTGAGCTCACTCACACGCACGTTTTTTATCTTTCTACACCTGCGTTGTGTTTTTACACATTTTAACTGTAATTTAATTCTGTCCTCCACTATTTCCTCCTGGTCTTTATCCCATTAAACATCTCTTTTTGAGTCTTCAAAAGCATAGTTCACCTAAAAATTTTAATTCTCTCGTCATTTTCTCACCCTCATGTTGTTCCAAAACTTTTTATCTAATCTAAATCAGAGGGGACTGGGAATGGGTATATATATATATATATATATATATATATATATATATATATATATATATATATATAAAACAGCTAAATTAAAAGTATTTTTGTTATAATATTCTCTTTTTCTTAAGTCATACATTAGCTTTGTGTGAGAAACAGATTGATGGAAGATGCCATTGATTCTCTTATATATCATGACCAAACATCATTAACGTCAATGGGACCCTATTTGTTTTGCAGAAAAGGATGTTTTTCCTGTAATGTATCTCTTAAATGTTGGCCTGTTACTAACACAGAACAATTTTTTGTTTGCAGAAGACGTGTGATATAGCAGTCTGGTGGACTACTTTTATGATGCTTTCATGGTGCTTTTTTGTCTGTTTGGAGCTTGACAGGTTCAGAACCCATTTACTTACATTATATGAAAAGAGAGGCTAAAATATTCTTAAATTTATTCAGCTATCGTTAGAAAGTTACATTCATAGCTTTTAGAAAGAAAGCAATAGTTTTGGAAAGATATGAAGGTGAGTAAAAGATGACAGAACTTTCATTTTTAGGTGACTGCCCCTTTAAATCTAATACTCAACAGTAGCAGCTAAAAAGATATGAAGCAGACCAGGGATGGGGAAAAAAGAGAGAGTGAGAGAGGGAAATAAAAGGGGCAATAAAGAAGAAAATAGAGCAGAAGAAAGGATTGATCAGGCCAAAGGTCAAGTGCATTCCATCAGCGCCCACTTGACTTGAAACACAACAATAAGCCAAATCACTGAGAACACACACACACACACACACACACATACACACATCTCTCCCTCTCTCTCCCTATCTTTTTCTTAATTTAACAGTCAGATTGCAAGATGGCAGTAGGCTCATCCTTCTTTCTTTTCAAACAACATCTTCTTATTTGCATTGATGCTGGGTTAATGCAAAAGGCCCAAGAGAGTGAGTCAATGGAACTAATCCAAACACACACACAAACACAGAGTTTCCCCTTGGGTCCAGGCACACTTAGAGACCTCACAAATCCAGCGTCTATGACAACGGTTAGGTCAGCCTAGATAAAGAGGATCCATTAGGGCAGGGGGAAAGAGAGAGGGAGGGTGGATGAATGGAGAGAGAGCGAGAGAGACGTGTCAACATGCTCATAACTCTAAGAGAGAAAGTTTTGTTGTCGGGGCCCACATCAGTTGTGTTTTAATTAACTGGTGTCATTAACGATCTCATTTGCATAGACAACACATTTGGATAGAGGTCTCAAGGGTCCTTTAAGTCATGCTGTACATTAGCCCTTTCTCTCATTTAAGTTTAAAACAGCTTTATTGGAATGGTTAAATAAATAAATAAATAAATAACATGATGTTTGTGTGTGTGTGTGTGTGTGTAGGGTACAGTACATACACACAGTCAAGACAAGCTATAATGTTTGCATACTAAATTTGCTGGACAGTTTGAAAATATGTTAAAATGACTACTAGGGCGAGTTTGATAGACATAGCTAAAAGTGGCAGTCTATCATTTTCAGTGAAACACTGTGGGATTTTTGCCTCTTAAATGGGAGAAATAAATTGGAAAATATTTTAATTTGAGATAATGTGTCAAAACTTTACTAATTGTACTAAATTTGTAACTTTGTAACTTGTAAATTTGTAAATTGTAACTATTTACCAAACTGCTTCTAAGCATTTTATGCCTGTTGCACGATCATTGGTCATTTTCATTTTTGGTTTGCTGCTCCAGTCTACCCACTGGTGTCTTTGCCTTCTGCCTTTGATGACCATTCTTGCCATCTGCTCGCCTCTGTTCTGTTGTGTTTAAAGTTATAGATGTTCTGCTAGAAAGCTTTTGTGTGTGTGACTGCGGCCGTGTGGTTTAAAGGTTCAGTTAATAGTTCACTCATAGCTGTGTGTGTGTGTGTGTGTGTGTGTGTGTGTGTGTGTGTGTGTGTGTGTGTGTGTGTGTGTGTGTGTGTGTGTGTGTGTGTGTGTGTGTGTGTGTGTGTGTAGCTGACTCATGGTCATGCATGGTTGTGGCGTGTGGTTTTTCTAGCAAATGATGCTACAGTAGCATAATGGCTCGGTCAAATTTCTGCTAGGATTAAATGGAGAGCAAATGGAGACTCTGGCTGCCCGAGTTTATATAGACCATAGACTACAGTGGAGTTTCAGAAGAGTAGTGTGCTCAAATTGTACGCCGATTAGTATATGATATATGTAGGTGCCAGTGTTATTCAAAATAAAATGTTCGTGTTGGTCTTTTTGTCTTTCTGTCATTTTGAGTAACGACTGATTACCGCACACTGTTCTTCTAATAGTCTCAAAGTCAGATAGAGACATGAGCGAATGTGTGTAGTAGACGAATGTTAATCGATGCATCTGTAGGTAATCTCCTAAATCCAGAGCAGACGGGTCGATAGATGCTGATTGGCTGTAAATCTAGCGAATGGACGAGTTGCATCATCGCTCACAATCAAACTCTTGGGCAAAATGATTACTGGTGGAGTTTGTTGATCCACTGAATTCTGTATTTGTCATGCAGCCAATAAAGTCTTGGTCAATTTAATATCATTGCGAGATGAGGATGACCTCACAAAACGAGGAATGAATTTGAAACAAACTATTGAATTGACACAATCCAAATGAAACCCATCAGACTCGAAACTCACTTTGGTTTGTTTGAATGTTAAACATTAACACAGAACACAAGAGTTAGTTTGCACTTTAGAGAGTGAGTTCACTAACTGTGCATTTGAATCCCTCTGAAAAGTATCAGTGTGGTTCAGCTTCTATCAACCATTAAAGAACCTGAGTAAACACTCAACTGTTGACCGACTTGATTCAGTTTGTACATTTCGACCTTCACAGAAAGGAAATCGCTCTGAAACATGCCTGTATTTATGTATATGCAATTTGACTTTTTGGGTTTCAAAATGGGTTGTAAAGATAACACCAGAAGTCTTTGTGCACAGAGCATGTGAGTTTTGAAAATGGTTGCTAACTTTAAACTCTATTAAATTTAAATGTTTAAATCGGGGCATTTTTATGTACAATTTGAAGTGCTGGACGTATGTAAATTATGCTTATAGTGCCTCTTGGTCCCTCTATTAAAAACACACTTTTTTTCTTTTTTGTTGTTCATTGTTCTGGGCAGTTCTTGGCTGATTAAATCAGTCATGTTTTTGGCCAAATTGAACAGAATTTGTAACACCCGGGAATAGATTTGATTGCAAATGAATCTATTTCACCCTGTTTATATGTCAACCTGAGCTCTTTGTACCTCTTGATGTGTTTGTCATTTTACATGCAATGACTTGGTGTATTATGCATGTGATATGATTTTCATTTGCGGTGGGATATGTTTTAGATTACCGCCCATCACATGTGGACACGTCTGACCTGTGTGTTCTGTAGAGCACAGAGGACAGCCTCAGGCAAACACACATGCACACGGATCTCAGATTACACTGTATTGATTAATATTTTTGTAATCATTTTTCTGCACGGCTAATAATTTTGTTTGTGGAAATGGTGTTTTAAAATGTTTGCATGATGAGTGTGTGTGAGAGCAGGAGTGTGTTCGGGCAGCGTAACCATTGTCTGTGCATGTACCATAGTGTACCAGCGTGGGTCAGGAACTGCAGGCAGTGAATGCTGGCACAAAGTAAGGTCACCATGTACCTTCACACACATAGTGTTCTCTCCCTCTTTCATTCTCTCACAGCCTGTGTGATACATACTTATATGTTCTCTCTCATAAGCGTCTATCAGGAACATAAACGTAAATAGAGGAAACAGTGGTGAGATCTATTCAATCTGGAACTCTCTTCAGTCGAGAGAATCTATCTATCTATTTATCTATTATTTATAAATTATACAATATTTTAGGGAAATAGATTTAAATAATAAAAATAGTAAAATAACATTATCTTTGTCTGTTTGTTTGTATTAAATATTTATATTTGGAAATTATACAATATTTTAATGTAATAAAAATAATAAAGTTACATATCTATCTAATCTGTCTGTCTTCTCACTTTCTGTTGTTCTATTGGTTGTCTGCCATTCTTTTAACTAAGTTTTATATTTTGCTTTATTGTTTTGTCTTATGGTTCAGCTTTTTATCAATCGATTGCTCTTTTATTCTGTATATTTGTCTGTAGGTTTTCTTCTGTCTTCTTTAGATTTTTGTCTGTTTGTTTTTATCAGCCTTTGTCTATGCCTTTCAGTATTTTTTTTTATTTTCTTTTGATAACATAAAAATGCATTTTTGTTACATTTAATTGGGGGTATGGGTCATTAAGTTGGTGTCCTTTGTTCTGTCAGTTTGTTTTGTTGAGCCCTGCTGTACTGAGTAAAACCAACCAAGCTGAAAATTGTCTGCAGCATGTTCAACCAGACCCCCCAAAACACACACACACACACACACACATGGCCTGGAGTGGGAAGGCGCCCACTTCCCCTCATTCCAGCCACTTCACCCTACATTGATCACAGATCAGCCTACATCTCTCTCTTTTTTTCTTTCCGTCTCTTAAGTCTAAAACTAATTAGCTTGTTTTTATGTCCCATTGTAGCAAATACAATGTTTTCAAGCACTACAGTTTTTAAAAATCAAAATGACATAAACAAGGAAAACTGACCATAGGCCTATCTATCCTTACTTTAACCAGCTCAAAGATAAAATCTGATTGTGAGTGTTTATTAAAACAACAAGCCACATGAGTGATTTCATCTTAATGAACTACATCACAACATCATGCAGAACCCTAAATGACCATGACAGACCGGAGTGTCTTATTAGAACAGATTATTAATCAATACAGATGTTATTGGTACAACCTGAATTCCGGAAAAGTTGGGACGTTTTTTAAATTTTAATTAAATGAAAACTAAAAGACTTTCAAATCACATGAGCCAATATTTTATTCACAATAGAACATAGATAACATAGCAAATGTTTAAACTGAGAAAGTTTACAATTTTATGCACAAAATGAGCTCATTTCAATTTTGATTTCTGCTACAGGTCTCAAAATAGTTGGGACGGGGCATGTTTACCATGGTGTAGCATCTCCTTTTCTTTTCAAAACAGTTTGAAGACGTCTGGGCATTGAGGCTATGAGTTGCTGGAGTTTTGCTGTTGGAATTTGGTCCCATTCTTGCCTTATATAGATTTCCAGCTGCTGAAGAGTTCGTGGTCGTCTTTGACATATTTTTCGTTTAATGATGCGCCAAATGTTCTCTATAGGTGAAAGATCTGGACTGCAGGCAGGCCAGGTTAGCACCCGGACTCTTCTACGACGAAGCCATGCTGTTGTTATAGCTGCAGTATGTGGTTTTGCATTGTCCTGCTGAAATAAACAAGGCCTTCCCTGAAATAGACGTTGTTTGGAGGGAAGCATATGTTGCTCTAAAACCTTTATATACCTTTCAGCATTCACAGAGCCTTCCAAAACATGCAAGCTGCCCATACCGTATGCACTTATGCACCCCCATACTATCAGAGATGCTGGCTTTTGAACTGAACGCTGATAACATGCTGGAAGGTCTCCCTCCTCTTTAGCCCGGAGGACACGGCGTCCGTGATTTCCAACAAGAATGTCAAATTTGGACTCGTCTGACCATAAAACACTATTCCACTTTGAAATAGTCCATTTTAAATGAGCCTTGGCCCACAGGACACGACGGCGCTTCTGGACCATGTTCACATATGGCTTCCTTTTTGCATGATAGAGCTTTCGTTGGCATCTGCTGATGGCACGGCGGATTGTGTTTACCGACAGTGGTTTCTGAAAGTATTCCTGGGCCCATTTAGTAATGTCATTGACACAATCATGCCGATGAGTGATGCAGTGTCGTCTGAGAGCCCGAAGACCTCGGGCATCCAATAAAGGTCTCCGGCCTTGTCCCTTACGCACAGAGATTTCTCCAGTTTCTCTGAATCTTTTGATGATGTTATGCACTGTAGATGATGAGATTTGCAAAGCCTTTGCAATTTGACGTTGAGGAACATTGTTTTTAAAGTTTTCCACATTTTTTTACGCAGTCTTTCACAGATTGGAGAGCCTCTGCCCATCTTTACTTCTGAGAGACTCTGCTTCTCTAAGACAAAGCTTTTATAGCTAATCATGTTACAGACCTGATATCAATTAACTTAATTAATCACTAGATGTTCTCCCAGCTGAATCTTTTCAAAACTGCTTGCTTTTTTAGCCATTTGTTGCCCCCGTGCCAACTTTTTTGAGACCTGTAGCAGGCATTAAATTTTAAATGAGCTAATTAAGTGGATAAAAGTGTAAAATTTCTCAGTTTAAACATTTGCTACGTTATCTATGTTCTATAAATCTCTACTTCAGTTTGTAGAGGACTGACAGCCATCACAAACTACAAGACACCATCCCCTTGCACTGAGGCTAATCAACGACTTGCTAACGACCTGAATGAGTTTTATTGTAGATTTGAAACCCCCAACACCCACTCTGACCATCTCCCTACACAACCATTAACACCTCCTGCAATCCCCCTCTCCATACCTCCTGCTCTTCAAATCTGTGAAGATGATGTGCGCCAGGTCTTCAAGAAAAACAAAAGAAGAAAAGCACCAGGCCCAGATGGCGTTACACCAGCCTGTCTGAAAACCTGTGCTGACCAGCTGGCCCCCATCTTTTCACAGATCTTCAACAGATCTCTGGAGTTGTGTGAAGTGCCTTCCTGCTTCAAACGCTCAACCATAATCCCCATTCCAAAGAAACCCAAGATAACAGGACTTAACGACTACAGACCTGTGGCTCTAACGTCTGTCGTCATGAAGTCGTTTGAAAACTGGTTCTGGCTTATCTGAAGGACATCACTGGACCCTTACTGGACCCCCTGCAGTTTGCGTACCGAGCAAACAGGTCCGTGGATGATGCAATCAACATGGCATTGCACTTCATCCTGCAACATCTGGACAAAACAGGGACTTATGTGAGGATCCTGTTTGTTGACTTTAGTTCGGCTTTCAACACCATCATCCCAACAACCCTCCAGACCAAACTGACCCAGCTCTCTGTTCCTAGCTCTATCTGTCAGTGGATCACCAGCTTTCTGACAGATAGGCAACAGTTAGTGAGACTGGGGAAATTCATGTCAAACAGCTGCTCCACCAACACTGGTGCCCCTCAGGGATTTGTTCTCTCCCCTCTGCTCTTCTCCCTGTACACCAACGACTGCACCTCTAAAGACCCCTCTGTCAAGCTCCTGAAGTTTGCAGACGACACTACAGTCATCGGCCTCATCCAGGACGGTGACGAGTCTGCTTACAGACAGGAGGTTGAGCAGCTGGCTGTCTGGTGCAGTCTTAACAACCTGGAGCTGAACACGCTCAAAACAGTGGAGATGACTGTGGACTTTAGGAGAAACCCCCCTGCACTTTCCCCACTCACCATCATGAACAGCACTGTGACTGCAGTGGAGTCATTCAGATTCCTGGGAACCACCATCTCTCAGGACCTGAAGTGGGACAATCACATTGGCTCCATTGTGAAAAAAGCCCAACAAAGGTTGTACTTCCTTCGCCAGCTGAGGAAGTTTAACCTGCCACAGGAGCTGCTGAAACAGTTCTACTCAGCCGTCATTGAGTCAGTCCTGTGTATTTCAATTACTGTCTGGTTTGGTTCAGCTACAAAATCAGATATCAGAAGACTACAGAGAACTGTTCGGACTGCTGAAAGGATTATTGGTGCTCCCTTGCCCACCCTCCAAGAACTGTACACATCCAGAGTGAGGAAAAGGACTCAGAAAATCACTCTGGATCCCTCACATCCAAGTCACCCCATCTTTGAACTTTTGCCATCTGGCCGGCGCCTCAGAGCCGCAAATACAAGAACAGCAAGGCACAAGAATAGTTTCTTCCCCCAGGCAATCTACCTCATGAACAGTTAAATGTTTCCCACTTAAACTTATGCAAAAATGTGCAATATCCTTATATTTATTTGTTACCCCTCCATCCTAGAACATTCCTGCATCTCACTCAATCCTATTCCATTATCATTTATAGCACAATTGTTTATACACTTATTTATTTGCCAATTTGTAAATCTCCTGTAAAGTTATTGTTTTTTTTTTTGTTTTTTTGTCTGTGTGTTGTTGTCTCTGTTTACTGGAAGCTTATGTCACTAAAACAAATTCCTTGTATGCGCAAGCATACTTGGCAATAAAGCTCTTTCTGATTCTGATTCTGATTGTGAATAAAATATTGGCTCATGTGATTTGAAATTCCTTTAGTTTTCATTTTATTAAAATTTAAAAAACGTCCCAACTTTTCCGGAATTCGGGTTGTAGATCATTTAAGGAAAAAGTCCATTAGCCAAACCAGATATGTGAGTTATAATGAGGATAGTTTATTAGTGAAGTCCTGTAAGGTACAAATATCTTCCCTAATGAGGTGTTTGGAGGAAAGCAGCTTTTCAGTTGCACTTTTGTGTTTTTATGGTTCCTATATTGCATAAACTTTAATAAAGTGTTTCTCATTGGTTTTCTCTTCTATAATGTTATACAGTGTAGTAATTATTTGGAAAAATTTCCCTCTATTACCCTATTACACTTTGACACACCAATAAATCAAAGCATGCTTCTAATAACGGGACTTTAATTTTCTGAGCGTCCATTTCCTCTCTACTTTTCTTTTCTAATCTTTTTCTAATGAAGTGTTTTCACCTGTTGAACAGCACAAAGGACACTGCCCCGGCATTCTGGGACGCCACCAAAGGTCCTGCTGGGAGCCAATGAGAATTTGCGGAATCTGCGAATGATCTTTATTGTTGCAGAGCAGCAGGCCTGTTACCGTGGCGCTTTGATGTGCCGCCAATCAGAGTGCAGATTTTAAATATGTGCACATGTCCAACAAACTAGAGCACAGGGACCTGGAATACATCACCGTGTGGAATAATTAAACCCGGATATAGGAGGGGGAGAAGAAATTGCGCTCCAGTGAAGAGAAGAAAAAAAGGAAACATAGAGTTCAGTAAACAATATCAGTCTTGGTGACACTGGGCTTCAATTCAGTTGGCTATACATCCAAGTGGACCAGCCAATCATATGTAACCAATCATAGACACCATGGGTTTGTGACATGTGCAGGCATAATATGGCATTTGGTGTACTTTACATTTTAAAACAATAAACCATTATTTTGTGCATTGATGTTAAAAAATAGTAATTTCCTAATTGCTAAATTAATCAGTGTGTGTACTTTTCTAAAAAAAAATAATAAAATATTACAGTAATTAAGTATTTAAAAAAAGAATGAGTCACCCTTGAGTGATGATTCAAATGAATCATAGAATCATTATCTGGTATGTAATGGTTCATTAAAATTAATGTTCTGAACAAACTGATTCACAATTAAATAATTTATATATTAAATATTAATTTATAAACTAATTGAAATTAACTAAAAGATTTGCTAAACTAAAAGATCTAGTTTTCTTATTTCAACTGTATTACATAATCAGAAATAATTTATCTCCATCTCCCTTCTTTTTTCCACATGTCAGACTTCACGTCACACATCTTTTTGATTTTCACTTTATCACTTCATTACCTCTCTCTCTGTCTCTGTGTCATTCTCAGCAGCTGTTTGTGAAATTCTCTCTGGTTTAGCCCCGTTCTGTCCGGGTCGAAAATGATGCGGTGTATCTTTACACAGGGTTTAATTTAATTGCCGTATTTTTCTCGTATAAATTCTTAATTGAAGTGCCCAAGGCAGCGCTGCTAAAGTCAATAAAAGACTGAGAATAGGCTTTATAGGGCCTGTCTATGCCTGTAATTAGAGCCTCCAGGCAAAGCCAAAAATCTCTTAAATAAATGGTTATGCAAGAAAGTCCTGCTGAGAGAGGGGAGGAAAAAACCATTAGAGTGAGCAGGAGAGAGAGAGAATACAAATCATCATCTGTACAGACACCTCAGGGATGGCCTCATCCTGACAGCAGCCTTACCACACTCTCACACACACACACTTACACAACTGTGAAAATAAAACAAGTGAAAAGTGGGTAATTCATTTGCAAAAACCTTTGAAAATATAAATGAAATATGACAAGAGGGATTAGAGAAAACAGGAAGAAAGGAAAACTATGAAAAGTAGGAATTCCGTGATGAAAACATAGTGCAAAGGTTCTTAATGGAGTTCTCAGTTATTTTCATTAATATATATATATATATATATATATATATATATATATTAACATTCAAACATTGTTATCAGTCTTTATGAGAAATAAAAATAGAAATTGTTGACACGGTAAGATTTAAAGCTAAAAAATTACCAAAACTTCAACTTAAATTTCTATTTGCTCTCCATTCGGTCTCACTGCTGCATAGGCTCTATCGATAGATATCTTGGAACAATTTGATGAGAAATGTGTGAGTTCATATTAAGATATGTGGTTATTGAAAGCAGGCTTTTGTAAACTGAACCTAATCTGAGACTCTGGGATGCCTTCTGAAACTTTAGCGCGTATTTTTCTCAGGAGACCATCTGAGGAGCAGAAAAGTCTCTCCATTTAATCTCACTGCTGTCTAGGAGAATCGTTGAGATATAATAGAGATCTTATTTGGGATCTTTGTTTCCTAATGCATCTTTGTGCGACTGTGACATTTAAAGTGACCTTGATGTGTGTCAAAGTCTCTGAATGAGTTTTTTTCTTCTTAATGAATACGAGTGTTTCTGGATCACTGACATCCCAGAGTTAATTGTCTGAAACTGTGTGTGTGTGTGTGTGTGTGTGTGTGTGTGTGTGTGTGTGTGTGTGTGTGTGTGTGTGTGTGTGTGTGTGTGTGTGTGTGTGTGTTGAATTCTTGTTCACTTGAGGGAATCCAGGTTTCAGGGGAAGAGGGCTGAACCAACGTGTGCACTGTGAGTTTGTCGAGTTGGGATTCTAAAGCTCCTGTATCCACTTACCCTGATTGGAGCGTCTCAAACGTGGACATGGAAATGCTAAGATGAGATGAAATGCTAATTTTGATGGCCGTTTCAAACGTACCACCAGCTGCTCTGCAATACATCATAAGCCAAGCGGACAAATTAACAATATTTCTGTTTTCATCAAATAGAGTCACACATAACTCACCATTTGCAACAACTCAAGCTATTTATTGACGACAAATTGGCCTTGCTCTGCAGGTTGTGTGTGTGTGTGTGTGTGTGTGTGTGTGTGTGTGTGTGTGTGTGTGTGTGTGTGTGTGTGTGTGTGTGTGTGTGTGTGTGTGTGTGTGTGTGTGTGTGTGTGTGTGTGTGTGTGTGTGTGTGTGTGTGTGTGTTTCGATGATAGATGACAGTGTTTGGAGCAGATAACTCACCAGGAGACTCGAGCAGAGACCAGCCAGGCCAAATTCTGCAAATCCCCGCAGACCAACCAACACTGCAGCCTCTGTTCATGCATGTGTGTGTGGTGATGTGTATGATAGAAGCACTGCTCTCTACACGCTCATGTCTCTGGTGTGTGTTCACACTGTTGTCTGTGGGGGTTTGTTTATTCAGCATATTTTTGTGTGGATGTGAAAGGCTGCTGCCCTCGAACACACATCGACACACGGTTTGGCGCCAGACAGGCACTCTATCTCCTCTCAGGGATGTTGAGGGTCCGTGAGGATGGAGGGAAGGCTTGAACAAGGGAGGGATGGATAGTGGGTCAGATTGGCATGTAAGAGCAGTTCTGTTATCAGCTTTTAAAAGTCAGCCAGAGACCCCACTGCACATTAGAACCTTTGTCTGGACTGAGATTTGTGTGTGCACTTGTTTCAGTGTTGTTGTGAGGGGGAAATTCCTGAAAATGTCATCAGGAATGTAGTAAAACATAGCCTTCTAAGTCTTCTGTTTTAGGGAGTCCTACTTCATATTAATATCTTAATTTAAATCTAAAAATACCTGAAGTGTCTTTAAAGATTAGGATTAGGGTTAAGGTGTAGCATATGTTTGGTATTTTTGCCACTAATTATTGCTTTGCTTTGTTGTGTTGTTTTGTTTTTTTTTAACTTTCCTCAAGTCACTGACCGAAAAATTGCCATTGTGTAATGTTAATAGTCTTGTTATGAATTTTCTCTGATTATTGTATTCACTTTTTTTTTTTCACAAAATTATAATAATACAAAAATAATAAGCAGCACAATTGATTTTCAAGATTGATCATTTGTGATTGACAAATGTCTGCTGATAATAATATATAAAGGATGCTGAAAAATCAGTAATCAGTAACTGCCGACAGATAAAAAAAAATTGTATATATCATTATGCATATAATCATTCGCCTTTTTTTCTCAGACAATATCAAAAATTGCCTTTTTTTATTTGATTATTACTGACAATTGTTGTGACTTTGTGTTGAGCTTTTTTTGTGGACTCTTACTTTCATTTGTGTAAACTTTTCTTAAACATTGATGAAATCTGTATTTTTTTTATTTTTTTTGTCATCATGATTTTTGCCTCATCAGCAGTTAGCACTGTCATGCATTTCTTAACACGTGCGTTCCCTTGTTGTGTGCCTGACTATAACATCTGAGCATGTAGAATGTTGGAACTAGTGGACGGTGAATGGAATGCTCTGGTCATGAGGAATGTTCTACAGGAGAATGCAGAATGTTCCTCTGTATTACGAATTCTATTTTCTGCACTTTAGTAGCATGCTGTGGTTTACACACAGGAGTGGAGCTTCTCATTAGCAGCACTGCTCCGCCTGATTGCCATATAATAACAGACAGGAGCAGCTCCCCCTCAGTCGCTGACCTGAGACCAGCCCTGTACATTCGCCAGATAATTGTCCAGGTTGGTGAGGATGATCCCAGCTCAGCATCTACCCACAGCATGTAATGACAGCCCTCTTTCAGGACACTGAGTTTCTATTGGCCGGCGTTCAGGCTTAAGGGGTTACGGAGAGTTCCCCTGGCACCTACACAAACACACTCTCACACACACTTTTGGATCCGACTCACGGTTACTTTGGTCCAGTTACAGTGTGCCAGAACCAATGAAATGTGTGTGTGATTCATTGCACAGAATCTGCAGCACTTCTGGATCGTACTGTAACGCGGTGAACTCAGGTCCTTCCTGCTTTAAAGGATGGTGCTCATTGGCCTAAGCATCTCAAAGCTTTATTGTGCAGTAAAAGGTTGAGAAAGTTTCATTAGCTATTTGAAATTGAAAAGGGGCAAAAGAAGATACTGAAATACTGAAAACAAAAGAAGATACTGAAAACCAGGAGCATATCAGCCATTTAAAGGCGGGAGAGGGGATTTTGTTCAAAAACATTTTTTGTTATGCTGCTTTGAAAGTCTCTTCACATTCATATAGAAATCATAAGTAATCATAAATGTATTTATATGTATTTATATCATCTGTGGAAGGCATAGGACCTTAAAATGTTCGTCCAATCATATTCCTCGGTCCGAGGGCTGTCCTGCATACATCCGCGCACCCTGTTAAATTAGCCTCTGGTCTGCCTGTGTGCGTTCATGATTTTTGGAGGAGGCGTGGCTTTGGAAAGTGGTTTGCAGGGAGGGTGGGATCTTATGCTTTTAAAGCTAGCTTGCTATTGCTAACCTCTCTGAAATCGCTCACCGTACTTTTAACACAGTTTATCGCCCCACTCTTTTGGAGATAATCCATAATTATATTTCTCAAATGATTGAGTTTCGCTTTGAAGAACAGGTTTTACCAACCAATTTGCCTGCAAATCAGTTTAGGAATGTTACCTAATTAATATTCATGAGCAAAGATGATCACTGTAACCTTCCCATTTTTACACCCCAATAAGAACTTTTGTAAAATCACGTTAATTTGGTTCAGCCCACTGTAAGATTCTCAAAACTTCAGTAATGTGATAAAGTACTAGCAAGATACTAGCATTTAAAAAAAAAAAATCCTAACCAGCCAAAACTTTTGACATTTTGTTGGTGTCTGTCAGGTTGTGCTGGGTAGCATCGCCCACAGCAAAATCTTATTGGTCCAAATCTCACACAATTAGTTGCATATAATCATCAATTGTGTTCTGATTAGCTATGATTATGTCCCTTTGTGTATTATTATATTTCCAGGAGCGAAGAAATGATCATATTCATTGGGCCGGGCACATTAAAAAACTTATCAGCATGTGTTATGAATATAAATTAGGTGACACAACACTGCATAACTTTACACAGTAGTTTCAACATTTTTCCACATTTTTTGTTTCCTTTAAATTAAACTCTATCAATGTAAGTTTTATATGCAATATATATATATCACATAATGCCTTGTTAGGACATTGAATGGTGTTTGGATTCATACATTTGCTGCTGTGATTTTTTTCTCACACTTGTCTCTGTGCATTGATTCAGTTTAGATCTATTTTTTGTGTGAATCTCTTTTTATTTCATCCAGCGTCTGCATCCGTTTAACTTGTCTGTTTAGGTTTGAATTTATCTTTTGCTACTGTACTTTAATCTGTCCTCCAGGCGGAGAAAGGGGGTGGCTGACACAGGGCTGCCCACAGAAGGAGCCTCCCCGCTGGGCAGAGCGAGGGGCAGGCTGGGGCGTGTTGGTCTGTGTCTCTCCTCCAACCTTTGTGCGGCTCTCCAGGGGTCCGCTTACTTCACTCGCCTCCAGACACAACCTTTATGCCCGCAAGACAGAGCCCCCTCCGGGCCGGTCTGAGCCAGGGTCTCAGGATCTAAAGGATGTGTCTGTATGTATGTATGCATGCTAGAGAGAGAGAAAGAGAGGAGACAGGAGATTAAGTTTTGTCTCTTTGCTCTAAAAGGCCAACTGCCATAACACATATAAATCGGATTCTCCACACAGTACCATCTTAAAGATGCTCTCATTCACTTAGATACACCGCCAGTACCATCCCACTCTCACAGTCTTTTCACTACCAATCATTCACTTAAATACCCGTGGTGCCGGCGATCCTAAAGATTTTCAAACAGCTCACTGAAAGAAAAAGAACTACACACATATATAGTTTATTTAGACATTTGCTTTGCCATACCAAGGTTTTGGAGACACATTATTCCAACAACAACACACACACAAACACATTTTTATCATATTAGATGGCCTTTTAATGGTTCTGATGCCAGAAGGCAGACCCTCAACCACACCAGGGTCACCCAGGCGTCACAATGTCACAGCAATGAGCCTTCACCTCTGCCAGTGGCTCCAGGCGGGTTCGAGAGATCAGTGAGTGAGTGTGTGTGTTTTAAATTCTGATTTGGGATGTTCTTAGGTTCAGAGGTCATAATTACATAGGGTCAATTGGATTACCTTTCACTTAGTCACACACAGGCATCTTAAATATATATATAAATATATATATATATATAAAGCTAAAATATAATAACATAAGTATACGTATAAGTACTGTATTCACAGGGTATGTTTGTGTGTTGGAGTTTTGGAGTGTGCTTCAATGTATATGTGTATATGGTGCATGTTTGGGTGTAAGTGTGTATAAATTTGATTGTTTTTTGTATATTTTTGTGTTTGTGTGTGTGTGTGTGTGTGTGTGCTGGAAGAGCCACTCTTCTTCTCTGAATGCTTTCTTTGAGCCGTACCTTTTGGATTGGCCAAAGTCAAATATTTGCTCTCTACATATTTAATATTTATGATGTCTGAGACCAATATTGAGCCATGCAGTGAGTGATAGACAGAGGTCAAGAACAGGAGCAGCACTGGGTGCAGTTCACACAGAAAATTGCTGCACTACTTGTGTTAAAAACACCGAAACATGCAGAAAACTATTTCAAAGCCTTATAAATTAAGTTTCGCTTCAGATCTGCAGGTCAACAGGTTTGTGTGTGTGTTTCAGGTTGAGCCTGCCAAGTGATTCATAAATATAATAAATTATGTTTGTTTGTTTTTTCTTGTTCTAAAACTAAATGATAAATAAATAAATAAGGATATGATTAGGAATTGTAATATGT
Source organism: Carassius carassius (assembly GCF_963082965.1). Taxonomy (NCBI): domain Eukaryota; kingdom Metazoa; phylum Chordata; class Actinopteri; order Cypriniformes; family Cyprinidae; genus Carassius; species Carassius carassius. Next base: position 5,814,380 of record NC_081795.1, read on the forward strand.
CCTCATTTAGACAGATGTGTGTATATATATGTGATTCCTCTCTTTTTAAGCTCTAAGAGACTCGAGCCACATCACAGAGTCACTCTGACCATACTGTTTACACACACACACACACACACACACACACACACACACACACACAAACTCTGTATGTTCAAAGACCATCATGTAAAATGACACAGGTCAGCAAACATTTATGAATATATTTATTCTACATTTATAAAATCATGAACACAATCCCGTAACATGCTTGTGTTGAAGGTTGTTTTGTCAGTGTATGTGTTAGCAGTTTAAAAGTGTGCAGTATCAGCGTAACTAAAGCTTGGGCCTCAGACTATCTTTGAATGGCATATAACATTACCACACACCCACTCTCACTTAAAAACCCTCCGAAATCAAATCAGTTATATCATTTTACCATCTACTTTCAGCCACACAAACACATTTAACCAGCTAAATGAGGAAATGCTGTATTAATTTATTTACTTATCGTTTATTTGTTTACTTATTTAACTAAACCAACACACTCTCACACTCTCATACATTAAGATCTCAATCTCAATTTTTGACATTTCTTTTAACTTTCTACTTGTATTTCTTTATAGCTATAGTCAAGTAAACCAACCCATGCTCACCCTCTCATACACACATAAATAACTCAATCCAAGACCATGAAGACATTTGTGTGGAGCAGTGTGACCTTTTTCTCGCTTTCTTTCATCTTTTATCTCTCCACCATGTTCTTTTCTTCCATTTTCTTGCTCCAATAAGTGGCAAGAATGTCCAAACACCGTGTTTGAGATGTCTTCTTTTGTTCCCGCATTCAAACAACATCCCTCTCTTTAGTCTTTTTTGTCATAGACAGGAACGAAGGATGAAACGAAATGAAAAAGAGACAATATTCGGTGATGATTAGGTTGGAGGTGGCAGAGCAGAACTCAGATAGCGACATAGATGTTAAGTCATGGAGAAAGCAGGTGTACGGTAGAGCTCGTAACGGACGGATAACATACAAACACGCTGTATCATCAGTCCTTTCATAAAAAGCCATTAAAGTGTTAGCTAAACGACAGCTGAGACTGCATTAGCAACATTGGCGCTGATTAACATCTACACGCACACACTCGTGCAAATGTGCACACGGTTAGTCTCGGCGGAGCTGACCTGTTGACACGCCGATCGGTTTGTCAGAGATGGATGGAGTGTGTAAGAACTGTGGAGGAGGAGAGTAAAAGAGATAGAGAGGAGGAGGAGAAAGAGAAAGTGACAGAGGAGCAGATGGATGGGTTTAGGCCATTTACAGAGATGGAGGGAGGCTGTTAAAGATGAAAAGATGGAAAGAAACAAAAGGAAACAGACATGTGAGGGTTCAAACCGAGAAAAAAGTCTGAGACGTCACTTTTTCGGTTATTCAACCTAATAAAAGCATCAAAGCAACTTCAAATACGAACGACGGAAAGAGTGTTTGCATCCCATCAACAGCAGCTGGAAGAGCAGATCTGTTTGTTTCCTGTCTTCCTCAGATAACATTGAAAGGAGAGAAAGCGAGAGATAGAAAGAAAAGAATGAAAGAGTTTAGAGCCAATGCAGTCTGATGAGAGGTGAGATATCATCTTGCTCCTCCTGTGTGTGTGAGAACAGACGTAAAGACCTTCAGTGTAAAGGTTTAGCACTGTTCCCAAAAGAGACACGAGCGTCTAACACACTCCATCCTGCTGTCCTCTCACAGTATGTGTGAGTGCATAGAAATTTATTCTTTTATTATATTTAAGTAAAAGACAATATCTTCTAGTGTAAGTGCTGACAAGTCATAGAAAAAAAAACATGAATGAATGAATGAATGTTGACTGTCAATTTGTGGTAATGTGTGATTTGGAATAAAATAACATTAAATTTAATTCTATCTTTCAGAATTGTAATTGGATTGTGGATGTCAGGCTATGATTGTTTAATATGTTTTGTGTGTGTATATTATATATAATGGCATTAATAGCATATACAAATAAAACACCAACAAACTGATAAATAGTAAATAGATAAATAGATTTTCTTCTAATATCTACTAAAAGTAACATTTTTGGTAATGTATCTGGGTTGGTATTTTTTTGAATGTTGGAGAAAGTTATTATAATTTGTTGAAAGCTTATGAAAACATATTTTTTTCTTAAGAATAGCGTGCACTTTTAAGTAGTTCACAGCAACACTATTTAAGATTCGGTCGATTTTGATTTGATGTTGTCTTTAACATTTAAGCAGTGAATGTAAAACAGCTGACAGTAGGCCGAGAGCAGTGTGGATAAGTAAGTAGTTTTTGCCATCTTGCTTCCTCCACGCTCTCTGTGTGTTTGTCAAGTTTTGAAAAGAATGCCTTGTGTGATCATGTTAGTGTCTGCAGTCTGTTTGTTCTCTTCTGATGCATCATTATTGCATTGTGTTCTTTTGAAGTCTAACTGTGTGTGTAATGTGCAGATGAGTGGATTCAGCCATGAGAGTGCGAGAATGCACTATCTAATCTATCTATCTATCTATCTATCTATCTATCTATCTATCTATCTATCTATCTATCTATCTATCTATCTATCTATCTATCTATCTATCTATCTATCTATCTATCTATCTATCTATCTATCTATCTATCTATCTATCTATCTATACATAAGAGTGTTGTATAATATTATACACATTTGTCTAGACATCATATTGACCCTGGTAATGTTGTTGGGTGTCTGCAGCACAGATGACACTTTGAAGAAACCTCTGAAAGTGATTAGCAGTGTTTTACATCAGACTCCTGTGGTCTACCAGATAATAGCAATCAACAAAACTATTCTTTCCACTTCCAAAATGAACATCTGCATCTGCAATATCTGTTAACTAAGAGCCGCAGTTCAGCGGAGCTATTTCTGAGACGAAGTGAAAATCAAGCCAGCAGAATGGTCCAAATTCGACTTCAGCCTGTAAGGGAAATAATTACTTAGATCCAAACTTGACGACAAGCTTAAGTTCCAAACATGAAGTTTGCCTGAATGCGTGGTCTTTCGTGAAACGTGGCCCATTCAAAGAACGAGAGATGACATGAGACAGAAAGAGAGAGTGCGAGTTCATGAGAGGATGAGAAGTGAATGTTCTGACCCAAACTCTGCCCTCGCTGTCGTCCGTAAGATGGATGGACTGGGCTTTAGAAGGACTCTAAAAGTAGATACACACACAAACACACAGCCCAATATAGACCAGAGTGCATCACTCTTCAGTAGACACAGAGAAAGAACGTTCCCTTAAATATAAAGACAAGAACTGAGAAAATTGATAGGTTCGAACTGAATGATGGAAAGACGAGAAGAGAAATATTTAGGGAATTAAAGGATAGATGAGGAGAGATGGAATCCAAAAAGCACCATATTCCAAAACCAAGTGAGCTGTCCAGCTGCCTACCGCCTTATAAAGCAGCGACTGAACTGAAACTCTCTACTTAGTTAGCAAATCTGTATTGATTTTTAATATAGGCAAGTTGAGAAGAACATGATGCACTAATAAGCATAAATACTGTACATGTAGCACAAACATTTTTGGTATATAATCATTTTATTTTATTTTTATTATTATGAATTAATGTATAATCAACATTTCTTATGCTTCATCTGCCATATTAGAGATATATTTTTAACTGTAATAGTTTGTTGAAAATCTTTCTGTAATTGCATTACAAAAACTAAAATTTTGCTACCATTGTATTTTGCTATTGGTATTTTGGATGTGTACCATGGTCCTAATAAAATATATTGGACATGTACCATGGTAATATTGTGGTATTTTAGACATGATCCATGTTACTACAGTGGTATTTTGGATATATACCATTGTACTTCCATGGCCATTGCAGTTAAACTTTGATACTACCATGGTATTTTGTACTTGTACTATGGTACTACTATGGTATTTTTAACATGTACTATGGTATTTTGGAAATATGTCATAATACTACCATGGTATTTTAGGTGTGTACCATGATTCTTTGGGTGTGTACCATGTAGTACCATGGTATTGTGTTATTTTTGGAAATGTGCCATGATATTCTGAATGTGTTCCAAGGTACAATCATAATATTTTGGACACATGTATCATATAGTAGCATGGTATTCTTCAAAGTGCCATAATATTACCATATAATACCATCACTGTCCTAATTTTTAACAGAACAGCATTGATTTCTAGAGCACATCGGATGTCTTTAAATGCTGGCTATGTAGGCAGCTCTCTAGCTTTTAGAACAAGTCTTTGTGCAATGAATGGGTCAGAGATGTGTTTGAGTTTATGTGTGTGTGTGATTTTTATAGCAGACGTGCCCTGCTGTTTTATTTCTTTTGTAAAGCATCCAGTTCGCCCAGCGTTGAAGCAATGTTACATTTAAGTCTTTGCAGCGCTGCAGCTAAACCACAGGAATGCAGCTCTCTCCTTCATCCTTACTCACTATCTCTTTCTCAGCCTGTTTTTCTCTCTCTGCTCCCGATTTCCTCTCTAGCTCCCGCCTGTCCCCGTCCCTGCAGTTAACCCTGGAAAAAAAGAAGCTGTCAGAGCAGTAACGGGAGCTTTCGGGTCTTTGTGCATGTCCAGTCAAATGAATCACACACGTGTTGGTCTTTTACCTGTCTGTCTCTCATTTGGGTCTTAGCTCTGGGCTCAGCTGGTTGCCACTCCGGATGGTTTTCTTTCCTTCTAGGCACAGCGAACAGTCTGTTCCAGACGCCCAGAATCCATTTTCATGACACTCAGGAGAGATTTTGGATCACTGAACTGATAAAATTAGCTCACTGTTCTCCTGATAACAGATGTGTTGGGATTCACGCATTAATGTCAGGCCTATATAAAGGATGTAACAGATTTATTTCTGAAAATAAATAATATTATATTGAAAGACATTTTTTTATGAATGAATGAATGAATTAATTAATTAATTAAAAAATATACACACCATTTTAACAAGTATTATATTCAAAATAATTATTTATTTAAATTAAATATTAATAATAAATTATATAAAATGAATTAATTCTATAAAATTAATAGGAACTTTGCACAGACCATGTTACCGTTAATAAGAGTTTTCCAAGAACTGCAAATGTCTCGGCTCATGTCTTAAAGTTAACGCACAAATACATAATCGTGTTTTTTTGTTTTTTTTTTGTCTATGCAATATTTAGGGCAAACTTTGACTATAAAGTCATCAAACAAGTTTAATAACAATGTGCCGTAAGTTAAAGAAACTTTCACTTATCTGCAAAAGGAACTGCATTATGCCGTAATTGTAACAGTTATACTGTAATTTAGTCAAAAATCTGAATCATAGGGCAAAATTTTAACCCTGATTTTTTTTTGCAGTTTAAATAATTACCAACATTACTAGACATTAATTTTTTTTTTTTTTTTTTGTAAAAATTGTATCAAAAACAGCCTGTTTATTGTTAAGAGTCTGAGAGAGTTCTGGGTGTTTGGTGCAAGACATCCTGACTAACTTAAACTCTACAATAATGCAAATTCAATATGCACTGATGCTTTTTTTTTCTTCAAACTCTGTTCTCTGTAAAACAGCTGCTGTCCTATCAAAGCAACAATTACTGAGTGCTCAGACTCGACACTGAATGTCTGACAACCCTGAGTGAACAGTGATAGATTGTGTGTGTGTGTGTGTGTGTGTGTGTGTGTGTGTGTGTGTATGTGTGTGTGCGCAGGGGATGGTAATGTCTTTAAGATGTCTGTTTGAGGGATTTGAGTTAATTATGTGGATTTACATGCATCATTTACTGAACACTCTCCCCAGATACAAATCCCATATTTCTCCGTGGCTCATCATTATTTTGATATCAGCTCATCCACATAGATATATATATATATATATATATATATATATATATATATATATATATATATATATATATATATATACAAAAAAAAGAGCTAGACGGGGTCAGAGAGTTAAACAGAGGCACATGAGGATGGAGGCTTTTTAATTGACTGCCATTGTTTTTTATACTGAGCTAATATTTTTGATCTCCTTCACTTGAATCTGTCCCTCATACAATTATTTTTAGATTTCATGATTCAGTATGTTTATTAAATGTTTTCTGGTCCTGACAATGTAGTTCATTTCCAAACTGTCCATTTTTACCCGCAATTTTTCCAAGCTAATTTAATTCTTGTGTTTGTTTGTCAAAAAAAGATAGAGAGAGAGATTTTTTAGAAAGAAGACTTAAAGATGCATTGCAAAAACAGCCTCTTTACTTCAGTGAGATAATGGATTATATCTAAGAGTTATGGCTGTTTTGGTGTAATAAACCCTGACTAAAATTATAACTTAAAGTCTGCAATATGGTGATTTCAGTATGCACTGATGAGCTTTAATTGCACGTCACTGCAAAAACAAATTGCAAGTACAAATGCAAAAAGTACCCACATTTGGCTGGTTGTGTTTTAATTTCCCATCCTAACTCTAAGACTTCCTGAAAGAGAGAAAGTGAAGAAAAGTAAAGAGAGACACAGAGAAAGTGATGGCCATTTCCCAAGCAGACTGACAAACTGAATCACACATACACATGCATTATTGCATTTAGAAAGGTACTCACTTTTGAAACTGACCTGGATGTGCCCAGGTTTACTGAAAGCGTTTTGTTTGTAAGTTAATAAAGCTTGATTAATGGTCTGTGTTTTTACTTTTGTGATATCTGTGATGACACAAAGCAGCGTTCAGCCATGGCAGGCTCAAAGATCACTTACCGACACACTCTCTCATCAATCACACACACACACACACACACACCCACAGAGAGAGAGAGCTGTGTGCAGCCTTGTCAAGCTCCACAAACACTGAATAAGTGTTTATGTGATCACATGTGATGGGTCCCCTCTTAGTAACACACAGTGTCATCAATCACAGAAACACACATAAACACATAACGTGCTCACATACACTACCACCCCAAAAATCTCACCATTTTTATCTTTTGTCTCTCATTGTCTCCCTTTATAGCATCTTTCTCTTTTCATGAATATACATAATGTTTTTTGGCATGTTTTAAGGCCTTTTGGCCATTTTACTGTCAACATATCTCTTGTGTTTCTCTCTTTCTTTTTCTCTCTTTCATTCCCATCAGTTCCACATTTTCTGTATTTTTTTCCTTGCTCCTTCATTCTCATTTTCTCTCTCCTTCCTCTCTGCTTCTCTTTTTATGTGGAGTTGCCGTAGGCGGCAACTGCGAGGGTCACCAGTGGGAATTCTGGGAGCTGAGGTTCCAGTCATCCATTACCCTGCTTGTTTCTCACTCTGGCAGCCCTGCGACAGGGTTCTATTAAGAGCTCTTACACACACACACACACACACACACATATACTCATGCATTTGATCAGCGCTTAGATTACACTCTAAAAGCACTGGACACACACATCACACTGTGTCGCAGACAGCCTCAGGCTTCACGTGCATGTAATGACATCCAATATTCCACTGCAGTTTTCCTCACTATGCATGTATTTATATGTGAGTGTATGTTCAGGTGCAGGGAATGTTTTTGTATGCTAACCCTGACCTGAAAATGCAAAGTGGGGTTTAAAGAAAGCGAGAGAGAATGTAAGCGTAATAATAAAAGTTTTTGTTTTGGTTGTTTGTTTGATAAAATGAGTGGACAACTTAAAAAAATCTACCTTTTTTTATCTTTTGAAAAAGTTCATGGGCTTATCTTGCATGATTCATCAGAAAACAATTATGTTTTCAACTAGATCTTTTTACATTTCTGAAAAAAAAAAGAAAAAAAAAAAGGATAGCTATGCAAAACCAGTTGCCATGATAGGGGGTTGTTGGCAAGGATGCATTAAATTGAAGTATAATGGTTTCTACAAAAACTTAAAGCTGCACAACTGTTTTCAGCATTGATAATAATAAGAAATATAAAATTGTGGCTGCTAAAAATTCAGCATTGCCATCACAGAACTAAATTATATTTTAGAATATATTTAAACAGGAAAAAGTTGGTTTAAATTGTAATAACATTTCACAATATTACTTTTTATTGTATTTTTGATCAAATAAATGCATTAAAATTGCCATTGCCATAAGAATGCCATTTAATGCCATCTTTAAATGTTTACTGTTAAACGTATTACCATTTAAACATTAATTGTTCTGCTATTAACAGACAATCTCTCTCTTGACGTGACCCCCTCTAGCTTTTCTTTAAGAGTGCTATCATTAAATCCACATAGCACACACACATACACTGACACACATTCGTATTTCATAAAGACAAAAACCAAACACAGTATTTCTTCTCCATGAATCCCTTTTGACCACATAACACCTGGTCTTAAAGCCTGCGGTAAACTTTAAAGTGCTTTGCAGCTGCAGCATACATCATAAACCTGCGACCGGCAGACATAAGTACATTATAAACATGAGCCAACCCATACACACCTCACAGCTTCTCAGCCAAACACACACGGCTTTATAAACCTCTGACTCCTCTTTATTATGACATCATAAACATGAGCCCTACATCCAAACTCATGTACGTGTGTGTGTAGCTGTTCTTTAAGAATTTAAAAAAACCTGTGAAAGGTTGTGACATATGGAAGGAAATAATGAAGGAAATGGAAGGAGTGAGGTTAAAGAAAAAATAAAGAAATGAAAAGAGAAAAAGGGAGTACGAAAAGAAATAAGCAAGGAAGGAAGGAAGGAAAAAATAAAGAAATTAATGAAGAAAGAAAGAACGTTATGTAATTGAACTTCCTTGAAGTTTTGGAGGGAGAAAAAAGAAAGAGGAAGCAAGGAAAGAATGAAAAGGGAGCAAGCAGGTGAGGAAAGAAATTAAGGAAAGGAGGCAGGAAGGAAGAAAGGAAAGAAGAAACAAAGAAGGAATGAATGAAACAAGGAAGAGATGGGAAGAATTAACAGCCAGAATTGAGGGAGGGAAGACAAGAAGGGAAAAAGAAAGTGAGGAAGAAATGAAGGAAGGAAGAGGGAGGAAGAATTAACAGTAATGGATGGATGGATGGATGGAAGACAGGAAAGAAAAAAGGAAGTGAAGAAGGAATGAAGACAGTAAAGAAAGAATGTGATAAGGAAGTACAAATGTTTAAGAATTAAAGTCACAATAGGGAAAAAAGGACTCAAATTAAGAGAAAAGAAGATGGAGTGAAGGAAAGAGTGGGACAGTTAAAAGTGAGATGACAGCTCTCGTCAAACAAACAGATATTTAGTGTGAGCTCATCAGTCGAGCCGACACTCTGTGTACACACTCTCCACATCTTCATAATGAGGAACTTTCACTCTTTATAAACAGGATTATTCACAGATAGAGAGATGGAAAGAAGCAGAGGGGAGTCGGGGGTCTCTGTGTATAACTGATCTGAGGAATGTTTTGGCAGATTTAGGCTTTTGGGGTGAAGGGAAGCTTAACACCAAGAAATATATGGATTTTTGTGAGATATTTTTGGAGGCATATGCACTTTGGCTTGTGGTATGCTGTAATTGTAATATATATATATATATATATGCACTACTGTTTCAAAAGTAAAATATTTTTAAAGCAATTAATACTTTTATTCATCAAGGATGCATTAATTTGATTAAAAGTGACAGTAAATTCATTTACAATTACAGAAGATACATTTTTTTATGCATCAAATAATTCTGAAAACATATCTCAGTTTCTATAAAAATACTGACATAGATAATAATAATAAGAAATGTTTCTTGAGCACCACATCCCAATATTAGAATGATTTCTGATGGATCATGTCACAATGAAGACTTAAATAACTGCTAAAATTCGATTTTGTCATAACAGGAATAAATTACATTTTAATATATATATATATATATATATATATATATATAAAAAATAAAAAATAAAAATGTGTGTGTTAATGAGAAGAGAATGTGTGTGTAATCAGTAGCCATTTCCTGTCCCTCCATCTGCAGAGCCCCTCTTTCTCTTTGGCCTTTGTTTCAAACTCCGTCCGACAACTTTAGGGAAACTGCCATCTTTGGTGTTGTCAGTGTGTTTGTATGTGTATAAGTGTGTGCCTATTTCTGTACTAATCGATATTTCAGGGTGCTGCAGATGTTGTTCATCCACAAGAGAAATGTATCAGTGTTAGTTTATGTAAGGAGAGTGTGTTTATGTAAGGTTTGCTGAAGCTTCTTGCATTAGGACTTCATCACAGTGAAGACTATAGAGAGAGAGAGAGAGATGGAAAGAAAGAGCAGAGGAAAGAGCTTTGGCATTGTGTGTAATGCAGAGAATGCGATGAAAGATGGATGAAGAGTTATGCCAAGAGAAAAGATGGAGGAGTGAAATATTAGAGGGATGGAGAGATGACGAGCGACGAAAGAGGGAAATAAAGAGGGAGAGAGAGATGATCTAGTCATATCCCAATGGTGTTCCATCACCCCAAACTCACAATAAGCATCGATCCACCTGTACCTGAATGTGTGTGTGTTGTGTATGTGTGTGTGTGTGTGTGTGTGTGAGACGCTCACTGTTGTCTTATTCGCTCACACACACATGATTGATCACTGAATCAGTCTCTCCAACATTCAGCCATAAAAGCTATAACTGGCCCTCATAAAAGCAGATTTATCAGGCCAGGCTTGCCCGGTGCCCGCACGCCGCCCAAAAGCATGTGACACCTCCATGATTGGGTTGGAATTGAGTAAACCTGCACTATTGACGCCCATGTCTGACAAGTCAATCAGCTCCCGGTTCACACACACACACACACAGACTAAAATATGAGAATGCAGTCTTCTAAAAGACTATTTGTGTTTATGCATACATTTAATATACAAACCAACTCATAGACGCAAACACATGTGGCCATTTGTGTCACAGCACTTTAGCATCTTGCTGGGTTAAATATAAACCAACTCTAACTTAGCTCCTCTTTGAAGCTACTGAAAACCAGTGAAGCTCTAAATAGGAGTGACAAGTTAATTAGGCAGAGTTGTCTTTTTTATCCCCTTTGAAATGTTGCATTCGGTTTGTTCTGCTTGCAATTAGACGAAATGGTGTCCATTTCCTTTTAAACGCTCCTTAGATAAACTCCTTAGATAAAACTCCTCAGTAAAAGTTGCCCATGTGTAAAAGCCTATAGGAATCCAATCAGAGAAAAAGATCACAGGACTGGAGAGGAAATTAGGAAATTTACCTCTAAATCCTACAATGAGTATCACAAGCTAAGTGGAAATCAAAGAACATAATATTACATTAATAGATTATGATTTACTTTATCTGCACAAAATCCCGTTTGGCTTTTGGAATGTCAGCATTCCATTTCTAAATGAAGCTTTTATTTGACAATCTTTAAGCACTCATGATTTGTCGCCTTGTTTGACTTTTCCTCGCAATTAAAAAGGTGCAAGCGCATTACGGTGAAAATAGTTGCCACGTGCCTGCTAGCACATCAGTAACACGTGTGTGCTCCGGTCTCCTCCAAAACACCTGTGTTTGCAGGAGGAGGAAAGAAATCAACTTTTTTTCCAGCACTAATGACATCAGTTTAAAGGGTAGCGCTGAAACGATTGTGCCTCTTACATGCGTGATTATTAAAATGTAGACCTGACTGTTTTAATGGGCACCGTTGCTCCGCAGGAATTTCATTTCCCGCTCGGTTTAAGCCACAGAGTGACGGCCTTTGGATGTAATGAGCCTTTTTTGTGGTATCTAATTTCCCATTACTATAAAGGTGCATGTGAGTGTGTCCCTGTTCCTCTGCTGGTAAGCACACCAGATAAGCCTATATCTCCAATATTAAATATGATGCTTTAAATTGGACACGGCGTACAGGAGAGCTTGCTGTTAACTCTCAAGTGCATTACACATCAAAGGCTCTCAGACAGCTCAATAAATGTAATAAATGTTCAACACCCACGCCTCGGATCTGAGGTGGTACGTTCCACTACTTTAGCATTAAAATAGTCTTTTAAAGATGATACACAGGCTTTTAACCCTGTGAAGCCTGACATGTGAAATAATCTAAATGGAAGTTTATTGAACCTTTAGACAAAAGTTTGCATATGTGTTTTTTGTTGAAGCTTTAATCATGCTTTTATGGCTCAAAAAGTATGATATAGAGAATATGGATGTCATATACATACTTGAGGAGGGGGAAAAACGGAGTTCGGTTCAGAAGAACAAACTGAGCAAAAATATTCAATATGGTGCAGGCGCTGATACAATGATATAGCCAAAATTTGAAGATGAAATTAGATTGTAATACAAATCATTGGGAACTTTAAAACAGTGTAGCAGGCTACTTCATGCTGCTTAATCTTGAAATATTACAAACAATATAAATGTTTTTCTTACACTCGCTTTATAAAATCTTTTGAAGATTTCACAGTAAAAAGACGTGTATATTTTGGACATTTTTAGAATTATCCTAAACAGCATTTTATTTGCTAAATAAAAAAGTATTATCTATCGATCAGCAGAAGGGATGTAGTGTAGGATTGTGGACAACAGGTTTTTCAGCAAAGTTTTAATCATGCTAACATTTTAGAGTCCATAGGAATTTGCATATCAAATATGATGAAGTTGGCTTTATAGGGTTATCTAATTACCCTCCAAAGCACTGAGATGTCTGTCTATATGTGTGTGTGTTTTACTGTGGTAAATGAAGTCGAAATTTCCAGTGTGTCCTGTTGAGTTTTAGGTACGCTTCTCCCTCCTCACCTAATTTATGTTTTAAAAACGTTACCTCTGACACAGCGGCCGAGTTTATCGCACCCCACGGCCGGCATACATTCTGGGACATGTGTGTGTGGAAACGAAAGGGAAGTATCTGTGATTACCGCAGCCCCCTATCATAAACCCCTCCCTTCCCCCGTCCCCCCGAGGTGGCACATTCCAACGGTCGGCTGTGTGCCGCACAGTGCCAGAGGCCACACTTCAGGAGAAAGACTTCTCAACCCCGAAAATCAGCAGCGTAAATACAAGTCCAGCACTTCCCACCTATGTTTTTGAGAAAAAAATTTATCCCCCTGTGGCCCCTATAAGTCTCACGGTTTGAATAGTGCATTGTGCTGCAGACTACTGGTTCTGTTTTAGGCCGGCCTGTGTTATTGCGACCGAGTCACGTCTTGTCATTCCCGCTGTCAAAGCAATTAACTTCATGCTAGCCAGAGAACACAAACTATCTGTTTCGCACCCGCCTGTCTGGCGCAACGGGTCCCGCCACTTACACGAACCCGTTTCATATCTAAAACATAAATTATGCTTGTAATAACTGATCCTCCTGAAAAGACCGCAACAACATTTTAGTCTCTTAATGATGAATTGAATATTTGTGATGTTGAAATAAAGTGGTGCATATTGCATTTAAACAATCAATCTGTGGTAGCTGTTTGTTCCACACGGTTATTCTTCAAATATAAAGACTAAATTATTCAGCATGTAGGTGGAAGTTTTGGTAGCTCAGCCAGTTTTCTTTTCATTTGGATGTGTGTGTGCTTGGAGATGAAACATAGACCCCCCTCGTCATGCATTCGGGCCCCAGGGCCCGCAGGGGACGAGACGGGTGAGACTGCACAGACGGGGCCGAGATGATGGGGTACTAATTCAACACAACCCACTCCTGAAATAGAGGGAAGAAACACTCTCTCTCTTCTCTTTCTTTGTGACCCTGGCAAATGAAAATAATCTTTAATTAGGAGTGAGCCAGAGACCGGGTGAGAGGGTAAACATGGCGCAGGCGCGACGGACTAAGCCAGGGCACTTCAGAGGAGGGGGCACATTGACCTCGTCCACATAAAGCTGTGATTTATGGCACGCAGGGCGCAGCAGCGGGGATGCGGTACCTCTCTCAGAGAACCAAATTACCGAGGTGGAGATTAACACACACGCTACGGGCCTACTTCCAGATCCAAGGAAATTTTTATTTACATTTTTCCACTTTCATTTCCTCCCTTCTCTTTTAATGGTAATTGGTTGGTGTTAGGAAAGAGAGCTCTCAAAGCCCCTCAAGAGTGTTTTATTTAGGGATGCAGATGGAGAAGAGTGGTACTTTTGTGTGGCACACATGCAATATTTTTTTAAATGTCAAAACATGCAGAATTGTACTGACAGATGTGCCACACTTAATAAATCATCAAGTTTTGATAATATTAATTTGTTTTATGTTGACAACCATTTTTATTTTGTTTTTCAAAAGTAAAACGTAAAGAAAAAACAGTATCCATGTTGGTTTCATAGATTAAAAAAAAACATATATACCATAAACGTAGTTAATATTTAAGTTTCTTGTTATCACATTATGTTTAACATGGATTCCTGCATGGTGGATGCTTCACATTTTGATTTGGTTAATTTGGTTTATTTTTAAACAGAATAACCTCATTAGGAACTTCACTACTCAAGAACTAATAGCAATTCTTAATTTTTTCAGCCTTTTAATGCACCCCCCCCCCCACCCCCATCAGCTGGATGTTTTTACTTTAAACCTAACAAAAAATATCAAGGTGACTTTTAATTCAGAAACTGAAAACATTTTCATCATAGACAATGTGTTTGGAATTGTCCAAATGAATTGCAGTTTTGATGTACTTATTTGATTATTGCCCCTTAATCATATTATGCAGAATGTAATTAATGTTGTTAATGATGACATTGTTCTTGTTATATCCAGTTCGGTGGCTGTTTGAAATGTAAAGCTCTATCTAGCCACGTCAAGATCATTATGTAGCTGTTTTCATTAGATTTTCAAGCTATTAGAGGTAAACAAAAGATGACTAAGTGGTAAGGAGTCTCAGCCCCGGGCTCTAAATTGGTCAGTTGGAGCAGTTTTAAATGAGTTTTGGTTGAGCCCGTTGATTGAGTGGCCCCGCGTTTTAAATAAATAGCTGGTTGTGGAGTCCAGCGTCTGCAGGGAGGCGCGGTGCAGGCTTAATGCAGAATTTCGCTCCTGTCAATGGGAGGTCTATCTCGATGAATGGTTGAACTATTTCATGTGGATTTGGCTGCGATATTTTCTTTTTCTCTCGCCCCCTACCCCCTTCCCCTTTAGGATGTGCTGGAATGCATCTCTCGTACACAGTGTTTCCATTAGAGCGCGACTCCAGGGCCGAGGGAGACCGCGGGGAGCAGCTCCTTCCCGGCGTCAGTTTCTCGCCCATCTGGGATTCCCCTCCGCACAAGTTTAACTAACGTCTTAATGCGCGCAGTCCAGCGCTGGTGCACTGCAAATAAAAAGATCCGAGCTGCAGCGCTGCCTGCCTGCCAAACTATTGGGTCTTGAAGAGGGGAACGGTGAATGCATAGCAAAAAAATAATGCAAAAAAAAAATAATAATAAAATAAAAAAGATTCAGTTTTAATGTGTTATTCTGTTCAAAGTGTTTATGAATGAACATAAAACGCCAGACATTTAAAATCCTCTGATAAATGCACGTTTTATTGGTAGGCTTTCGGGTCAATGAAGTGACGCGTATTTTCCTGATCTATTAGGTTAATTAAACACATTAAAATAAATGTAATTGGAGAGACAGTGACGTCAGTAAAAGTTTAGATGATCATTAAATGTAACTTTGATATTTATGTTGCGCTTAAAATCAAATATGTTAGGTGATGTAAAGCTATTCTTTTTTCTTCTTCTTTCTTTTTTCTTTTTTCTTTTTTAGATTTTTTTAGATTCATCTAATAATAATCAGTAGACAATAGTAATTCTGTTATAAAATGTTATTACTTCAAACACGTCCATCAATTAAAACAAGTCTCAGCCTATTAGTGTGGCGTAAATGTGCAGGAGGCCACTTTGTTGTCATTTGACAAGAAAACCATAAAATTGAGAGGACCTCTTTACACCCTCATGTCAAGTAGGCTATATTAAGTCATTTTTATATAGTAGACTATAGGCCTATAAGCTATCGCTTATAATTTTTTATATAAGTGTTATTCAAGGCTATTCATGACCTAAAAACATAGGCTATTTGAAATCTATATATATTTTTACAAAAAAATCCTTTCTTGAAATTTTGAAAATATTTTATTTCGGTGTTGTTTAGCCTACTTGTTACACCACCACATTTTAGTCGAAGGTTAGCCTACACAATTACGAACATGGCACGTGTTTTAAACTTGATCATTTTAAAGGATTTCTCCTTAAAATCATCTCTGATATATTTAGCAAAATATCATTGATAATGGAACGGTCTCCATGCAATAGTAAGGCTTTCCTCTCTGTACACATATCCTTAATTACAAATTTGCCTGTTTTATTGGTGTCCCCTTCGAAACTTGCTCGTGAGAAATGTTATGTTTATTGTCCAACATTTAGATGAGATTTTCGCCCCTGACTCCCGGTCTCGGTAGCTCCACAGCTCCGCGCTTGACTGATGCGCTCCCCTCCAGAGAGAGCGAGCGAGCGAGAGGCGGCCAGTTCTCTAAATAATACAGTCTGTAGACTCCTCGAATCTATCGAATTAAACATGTGTGCCCATTCAAAATACTGCCTGCAGGTTTTCCCTACACATGTGACATTAAAGAACGTGTCAAAAAAATTGCAACTTCGTTCCTGAGGAAAGTGAAAAGTTTTCCTCCTGTTTTTAATCCCAGCTCACTACGCCATCTACCGGAGAGGCGCGAAGTGACGCTTCAGGAGTTGCCCCTGCCCCGTAGGCTCTCTTACCCCGTGTTACCCCTGCCTTGGTATAGATAGCACCGGCCCTTTTGTTTATCTGCTATCGCTTCCTCCTTTTCAGAACAATTCAGCTGAAGAGCCTCTATCACCAGCCTCCATCAGACCCCGGCGAGGCCAGGCAATCACTTTCCCAGATTACTTGTATTTAATACACAATGCATCATAAACCAAATCCCTCATCCTGACAGTGAGAAAATAGAACAGCTCATAGCTTGAGCTTTCCCAATTTATGGCTAAATTAAAAAAGGCTTCCAACAATGGACAAGTCGAGGAATGGCAGGAAATCGATGCGCGGCGGACCGGGGTCTCTTTGCGGTTCTCAAGGAGCGCGGGTATGGGAATCTTTGACGAGGGCCGTCGTATTTACAACATGATTTTTCCTGTCCTTCCTCCGCTTCTGCCCTGCGATTTCATTAAACAATGGACATTATCTGAACCTTGAGTTCAATGTCAAAGATAGGCCAGGGAGACATATTCGTCTTCATCAGAGTCATTAGAGTCCCGTCAGTGGACTTGCGCTTCTTACATGCGCTGGACTCTAATGTGAAGTCTCACTCTTAAAAATAAGGGCCTAGTGCAAAATGAGATCATTCAAGTTCTTAAGAAAATTTAAAAAACAAATAAAGGGTTATGTGCTAAACCGCTTGATGAATCTTTACTTTTAAATATTGCGCTAGATTTTAAATATAAATAACGCAAAACATAACTGAATAATAACCACATAGTGTAGATAATGTATTGCACTAAAAACACATTTAATTTTATGTGAAATAATGCATTTGTTTCGTGTGAAGAGATGAGAGAGGATTTATTTCGCTTTGTATCAGTCGTGGGCTGTCTGGAGCAGGTGTATTGTGCATGAGGGGAGAAAGAAGACAAAAAAACTATTAGCCTATTTGGAAAGTTAAGGTAGCTCTGTTTGTGTACTAAAGCTAAACGCAAATGTTAGTTCTTAAATGAGTCGTAATGTTAATTGCACGTCATTTAGTTTTAAAGAAACAACAGTGTTACACCTCAGTGCACTTTCACACTCCCTCGTTTTCGTGTCCTTCCCCCGCGAGCAAAGCAAGCTGGGATGGAAACGCCGCTGATATCGTGATACTGGATGGCTTCATTACAGCAGGGAAATTCGGGTCCAACCGCGAGCAGCCCCGTCCCGACCTCGCGCTGACCTCGCCTCACCGCGATCGTGGAGAAGCCTCGCGCAACTTCCGACCGTGGACACGCGAGACAGATCCCCCTTCCCCTCCTCCTCCTCCTCATCCTCCTCCTCCTTAGCGCATCTCCCTCGCTTGGGACAAGAGAGGATCCACTGGAACGGGACAGACAGAGACACTCCTACACGTTCAGATCACTGAAGGTGGACGATCCTCGCCGTCCTTCTGTTCCTCTTCACGCTCTTTCAGTCGCTATCCGATGCCAGGAAGAGGGGCAGTCAATAAAACCGCCATCCAGACCTACCGACACCTGGACACTTTCAACGGAACGATTCGTGAAAGGACGGATTAAAGTTGGACAAAGTTTTTGTCCGCGGGGGAAATTAGCGTGTCGTCCGCTTGATAAGAGCAAATCGAGAGAGAGGAGGCGATTTTTTTCTTCTTCAGCAAGAGACACGGATACATGCCGCAAAACACAGCGGTCGCGTACGAGCTTCATTCGAGGCTGTTGTGAGTTTTTTTGGAGCAGTTTGATTTATTCATTCGTCCCAGTGAGAGTTCCGCGGAGTTTTTAAGGTAGGCGGTTTAAGTTCTTATATCAGCGTTTCTCTCTGACAAGCCGCGAGTTAATGGTCAGATAAAGTCCATTCATCCTTCACCTTTGAACTTGTTTAATTGTATCGAAACGAAGGGCTTTCGTTCTTTGCTCTGAAGCGGAACGCTTAAATGCAATGCTTGTCGCTAGATCTCCAGCTTTTTATTATTATTATTATTGTTGTTATTGTTATATATTTTTTTTTTCTTTGTCTAAAGATTTTGTACTTTTGTAGTATTTTGGGGGGGTTTCCTGAGTAACTGATTTGTATTTACTTTTCAGTTGAAGCTTGTTTTCTGAGCAATGTTTCACGTTTTGTTTTTGTTTTAAACAATTGTGTAGATCTTTTTCTAAACGAAACGAATTTTGTTCAATGAAAGATGCATTCTCATGACAAGAAAAAAATATTACAGCTGACAAGTGTGTCTAGTTTTACGAGTTTAGTTTGTAGTAGGCTAATACGTTTTTTTTATTTTATTTCTTTTTACAAAAACCCATTGTTTTAAAAATATCTCTCTAGACACTTGTAACACACGTTTTCTACATAGCTATGCACTTCCTGACAGTTTATTTTTATATATTTATTGCAACACAAATTATATATCTTTATATTTATTTAAAAAGAGAGAGAAAGAGAGAGAGAGAGAGAGCTCGTGAGAGAATCAGTGTTGTTTGGTAGGGGCGAGTTTGCGCGCGGTGGATTTATTATGCCTTAAACTGCATAAAAGGCTAAATATTAAAGAAATGTTTAGTTCGCTCCATTTTCTCCGTTAATAACGTGTTTGTATTCGTTACCCTTCACGGAAAGAGCGAGAGGGAGTTAGTTGGGGCAGTAACGGTAGTTTGGCAGCTCTGTGAAAGATAAACCCGTTATTTTCGTTTCGAGAGTTTTGGCAGAAAACACAGAAAAATGTGAAGACTGTAACTGGGCAGACTGAAAGTCTGTGTCTTTCTTAAATATTTTTGACTTTGCAAAATCATTTTGATTGCATTCATATCTGCAATTTAGACCCTTTTAAAGCATTTCCATTTGATTTTTAAATGTATTGTAAAACCTTTAAATTGTATGCTATGGATATTTGCTGAAAAACTAAAGGCAGACTAACTACAAGGTAATGAAAGTGTATGCATTTTATGTTTATTATTTTGTCAATTTCGCAAAATAATACTTAAAAAAAACAGCACTGTTGTGTTGATGTGTAAAACTTACTTGAACAGATGCCAGTTAGTTGAGCCACTAGATGATGTTTAAGATGAAGTTAAGAATTTTGTTTTGTGACATTCACTTGATGACTAAAAAGCAAAGCTGAAGAGGCTGTGAGTGAGGGAGAGAAGCAAAGTGTGCAAAGAAGATGTTGTCAGTGTCTTAGAGGAAAAGTGTGTGTGTGGATAAGTTTGACTTATCTTTATCGCTGTTTTCTATGTCTCAGTGGGTGGCATGAGATTTTAGTCACTTCACAGTAATCTGTAAAAGTTGAAGATCAAAGACTGATCTCTCTCTCTTCTCTTTCTTTCTCAGGGTGAGCACACAGGTTTGGATGGGAACGTGTGTGATAGCTGGAGCTGGCTAAGGCACGTCCAGATCTCTCCATCCACCCACCAACACAACCTCACAGCCTGCCAGATACATGAGCAGGTATGTGGAGAACACACACACACACACACACTCAGAGCACCTGCATGGCCGACATAATGAAGTGTTTAAAGGTGTTTCTGTTATCTTTAATAGCAGATTCCTTCTGCATTCTCGTTCTCGTTCTATGTGTGTCACTGTGTTTTGGTCTTTTGTATCTTAGCTGTAGCGTGAAGGACCACAGGCCAGGATCACACGCACACCCACACACACTCTCTCCGTCAAGCATGATGATAATCACACATTTTGTATCTTTGCACTCGGATATGAGGGATGACAAATTCCTGAATCCTTATGGAGTGAAAAACAGTTACGAAGAGACTCTCAAAGAGAGAGAGAGAAGGCAAAGAGAATGAGTCATATCCATAAATTCACAGCTTTTATTCACAGTATTTTACACACCACAAAATTTTACTGTTTACCTTTTATTTTTTATTTTCTTCCTTAAAAGGCTGAACCAATTCTGTGAGGTTGTCATTTTGTGTGTTTAAAAGGCAGCTTTTTAAATGTAAAAATGGTATGTCCATATTTGAAGAGAAATTGGGTTGGATTAAAATAAACAGGATTAAATGAGTTTCACTGAGATATACTAAACTGAGTTGAGTTGGTCTGAATTGAATGAGATTAAATTGAGTTGAGATGTACTGTATTTAACTGAGTTAAGTCAAGTTGGATTCAATTAAGATGAGCTGAGTTGAGCAGGATTCAACTTTTTTATTTAAGGTGAACTTTTTTTGTTTATTGAGTTGAGTTGGACTGAAATAAATTAATATGAGGCAAACTGAGATACATTGATTAAATTAAGATTCGTTAAAGCAAAGTAGACCGGACTGGAATAAACTGAGATGAGGACTGGATCAAATTCAGACTGCATTGATCTGGACTCAATTAGATTTAAATGGAGATTAGCTGGGTTGGACTGGGTTGAGTTATGCTTTCTCGAACTACTTCTCAGCACAGCAAGCTAAATCTAACGAAACAATAATCATTTGATCAGTTCATGCCATCAGGATTATTTTGGAGATCCCAAATCGCACAATAAGATATTCAGTGAACCCAGTCCTTATGAAATTAATTTACCGTTTGGAGATAACAAAGAACTCTTGAAGCACTGGTCGGCCTTTTCAAGTGAAATGACGTATGTTGAGGATTCATTCAAATGTTAAACAGGCTAATTGTATTTTCCATATTCAACTTTGCAAATCCAAATGTTTCTCAATCTAAAGTGTGATTTTGATGTTTGATAAATAATAAAAAAGCAGGTCTGAGTCTAGATTTTCTAAAGATTTTACTTTTCTAAAAGAGAAACAAAAAGAGAGAGAGAACCTGTTGAGACACAGCATTATGATATGGACCATAATTGTTCAACTATGGCACCTTGACATAACAAAGAGTTGGGCTTAGACTTTATGGCTTCCGGCAACCCACATGTTTTTATAATCACGCTGTTCCTCCTTATAGCGACAAAACCTGGGGAGAGAGATACAAAAGACTGTTTTTATCAGTTTTTATAAAGAATAGATTTTGGCTGCGTGGAGATGAAAGAATGTGTTCTTCTTTTTCCGGTCCCGCTCTTTTTTGCACTGACAGCTTTCCTTAATTTATTCTTTAAGATATTATCTAGAACTGTTGGATGGATTTTGATCGTGTTGGATGTAAAACTTAATTGTTGTTATTTTAAACTGAGGGAAATAAGAAAAGATTCACACTAGATTCAGCATTTTGATTTAGCTGTTTAACACTTAAAAGTTCTTTGTTAAATGTTACCTAGAACAATTAGCATGTAGAAAATCCATGGCTGGACAGCTATTGATCAACTTGGACACAAGGAACGCTGATTGTCCGATTATTCCAGCTTATCTCTCGTCACCTTTACACTGGACCTGGGGAAGGGGAAAGGGGATTTCAGTGTGAGGCGTTGGTCTGTGTGAAAGTGTTTTTCATTCCTACAGTGCTGAACGAAGGATCTAATGGACCTGTTTATCAGGACATCAGTGCACTAACATCCGTTTCTCATAGACACTTAGACAATAGAGCCGAGCTATGTGAGTGTATGTGTGTGCGGTGATTGTATATGAAGTGACCTCTCTTACTTGAAGAGGAAAGTCTTAGACTTTTTGCTTCAGTAATTGCAGAAGTCAAGGTAACGATTATCTAGTGCACTTCTCAGCGCCCTCAAAGTCAAGTGCAAGTGTTTGTGTATCTTAAAGTCTTGGAAAGAAAAGTCGTAATGATAAACGTTTGATTTGTCTTCTGTGGTTCAGTATGGGTCAAAATTGGCAAGGATCATATTAATTCTCCATGTACTGTACATTGCGGTATGGGTCAGTGTGTTATTAAAAGCCACTGAAAGTTAATAAGTTTACAACTTTTACTTCTCAATTAACATGAAACACAAGTACACTAACCAAAACCCCATCACCTAAAAAAATAAAAATAAATTTTGATTAAAACTTTAAGGCATTTTTTTCTTTCAAGGTGTGTGTATTTATTTATTTGCCTTTAGTATATTTACTGTTTATATTTAATATGACATTTTATTACATTGTATTACATATTTTATTATTTTCATGTTTGTATATATGTATTTACATGCATATCCTGTACTTCATTTAATTTTACTTTTGGAAACATACAGTAAGTGAGTGAGTAAGCGAGTATTATTATTAATTTTATTTTGTTTTGTTTTGTTTTATTTTTTAAACTCTGCTATTTTTTTATTTTTTATTTTTTTTATTTTACCTTTAGGAACATCCATGGATTTATTTATTTAGTTAGTAGTTATAGTAGATTTACTATATATTACTATACAGTCCCAGCCACCCTTAGTAAATATGAGCAAAGGTGGCTTGCAAAATTATAATTTTAATCTTTCATTTTTTTTAAACCACAAAATTCTTATCTATCATTGAAGTAAACAGTTGAAATTGAGGGAAAACACATTATGAAATAAATGTTTTCCTCCAATGCATATTAAACGTGTGTCTATAAATCGTCCTAATGCTCTATGAAGAGGAGAGTTTGAGTGGCCAAAGACTCTTAAAGGATCAAAGCTGGAGAATCGTAAAGATTAGTTGAGTCTAGGGTTAGAAAGTATAAAAAAAAAAAAAAAAAAAAAAAAGCACTACATCACTACATGTTGTTTGGGAAGGTTTCAAGAAAAATCGTCTTCGCTCATTCAAAAAGAAACTCCAGCAAATTCAGTTGTCAGACATGATTGGAACTTCGAATGGGACTGGCTTATATAGTCACATGAAACTAAAAAAATGAGCTTTTTGGCAGCAAATCCACCAGATGGGTAAAAAGTACCCCATGCCTAAAGTTAAATATACTGCTGGATCTTTAATGTTGTTGGCCTATTTTCTGCAGGAGGTCCTGGACATCTTGTTCAGATATTGGCATCATGGATCAAATCAAATACCAACAGATAGAAAATCGAAACCTTACTGCCTACTTTAGAAATCTTATAATAGGTCATGGTTGGACAAAATGAAGCTTCTGCAATGGCCATCTCAGTTCCCTGACCTGAACCCTATAGAAAATGAGTGAGGAGAACTGAAGAGAAGAGAATCTCTGAATCTGAAGGATCTGGGGTGATTCTGTATAAAGGAGTGTTCTCTGATCTCTTGTCAGGTGTTCTCCAAACTCATCAGGCATTATATGAGAAAACTCAGAGCTGTTATATTGGGAAAATGACGTTGCAATAATTAGGTGCCAATAATAACATGAACTAGAGAAAAACATTTATTTCATAATAAGATTTCCACCAACTTTCCATTGATTTACTTCAATGATAGGTCAGAATTTTGTGAATTCTTTGAATAAAAGATCCAAAAGATAAATGATGTAAATTTATTTTCACAGCCACCTCTGTTTATATTTACCAAGGGTGCCAATATTAGTGGTTGGGACTGTATTTAAACATCCAGAGTGAATTTATTACATCTACTAATTTAGCAAGATGTAGTAACATTGTCCTGATATTTAATGTTCTGTTGTGGTTACCACTCAAATGTCCTCCCGATAATACGCATTCATCCTCAGAACAGTGTGTGTGAGCGTGTGCATCTAAAAAGACTTGCAGGTTGGCACTCACCCTTGGCACTGAAGGCACAGTCCATGGCCCAGAATAGGTTGCCAAGAGTGATGCCCTGTAAACTCTCCTGATCTCTGAGCTTGGCTGGCTCACTGTGTCCTCGACCAACAAGTTGTATGAGTGTGTGTTCCTGTATCATTCATCCCATGGCCCCTCACATCGCGTTTGAACAGCTCTGCCTTTGTCTCATACTCACAATATTATTGTGGCCCTTTGCTCCCTGTCTTTGTATGATAAAAACACACACACACTCACAGAAAGAGGGTCAGTTGTGACATTGCAAGTACAATATATCAGAGATCTGCAGGAAGGCACCAGAAGGGGTAGACTGGCCGTGAAAGTGTGTGAGAGAGACTCCGTTCTCATGTTGTCTTGAGGGTCCTGTTAGTTCCCTGTATTTTCCTGTTAAACAATAGAGCAGGACTCAGTCCCTCCGTGTCCCCCACAGCCTGCTGGGTCTTGTACACACACACACACACTCACACTCACACATAATAACCATGGCGTTTCCAAGGGGTCTCCACCTCACTCTTGCCTTTATCATATTATCAGGGGTTTTTGTGCATGTCTGTCTGATTGTGTGACATCCCTAATAAGAATGCTCAAATGTCACCACCGGACCTAACAGGAAGTGAGCTGTCTAATGCCTTCAAGGCTTGCCAAAAATAACACCATCCAAATCTCCCGCTACCTATTGTGTTCACGCAGGAAGTGTGTGTGTCAATCAGATAGGTCTCCATTCGGATTCTTTAACACCGTCACACAAATGCTCAAGCTCATGTTCCCATCATTGTTTGTCCATCAAAATGTATCGTCATTTTTTTTTTCACATGCTCGCAAAAATATAGACAGTTACACCATTTGGAAAATACTGAGGATCTGATCAAATAAAGTTGTAATTGTCATAAAATAAAATACTGAACTGACATTAAAATCTGATTTGATAGTGGTGTAAAGTTTATCGAGTTTGTTTGTTTTATGAGATAATAGTCATCAAAATTCATAAACAAGTTTATGTTGAATAGAACAAAGCATGTTTTCGAACAGCTTGGCTTATGAATTAACATAATATTTTTTATATATATATATAGAAACTTTGGTAACATTGTAGATAACATCTTTGGCTTTTGCTCAATGCATGCTTGCTGAATATCTTTTCTTCCCAAAAAAAAAAAAAAAAAACTGAAATATTAAACACTAAACAGTATTCTGTCCCATGTTAAATGTCTGCCTCTCTCTCTAGATCTTTTACCGTGTGGTCCGAGAGGTCCAGCCGGGTGAGGAACTCTTACTGTTCATGAAGGCTGAGGAGTTTTCATGTGAGACCATGGCTCCGGCCATACATGGTGAGTTAGCACTCATACACACCAACACACACACACACACACACACACACACACACACACACACACAAACACACACATGCTAACTCACTCCTTTTGTTGTCCTGCAGAGGAGCGTCAGTACCGTTGTGAGGACTGTGACCTGAACTTTGAGTCTGGTTCAGAGCTGCTGGACCACCAGAAGCATGCATGTGGGACCCCGCCTTCCTCCGGCTTCAAGCTGTCAAAGCAGGGTCAGCCCTGCACTGCAGACGATCCTGATCTTGACCCGCTTCACTTCCACACTCACCCCCTGAACTTACCCCACTCCCCACAGGAGTGTAAGGAGTGTGAGCAGGTCTTTCCTGATGCCCAGAGGTAAACAGAATTAGATTAAAGCAAAATTTCAACTGTAGTCCCTTTTTTATGACTACAGACTAACTCTGACCCGAACCTAAATATAATTTTCTTTTGTTTCTACCAAAACAAAAAAAAACACAATCAAATCTGATAATTCTGTCTTTCTCCTTTTCTGTCTGTCTCTCAGTCTGGACACTCACTCGCTGTCTCACTCCGATGAGAGGGAGTATAAGTGTGATCAGTGTCCAAAGGCCTTCAACTGGAAATCAAACCTGATTCGCCACCAGATGTCACATGACAGCGGCAAGCATTATGAATGTGAAAACTGCTCAAAGGTAGAGTCCAGACATTAGACAAGATGTGTGCAAAAACTGGCATCTCTTACTGTAGCTTACCTTCTTTTACCTCA
The DNA here is from genome assembly GCF_963082965.1 of Carassius carassius. Taxonomy (NCBI): domain Eukaryota; kingdom Metazoa; phylum Chordata; class Actinopteri; order Cypriniformes; family Cyprinidae; genus Carassius; species Carassius carassius. Next base: position 5,840,634 of record NC_081795.1, read on the forward strand.
AACCCAACAGTAATTCCATCATGGAAAATACGGTGATAAATACTATTAATAAAAAGCAACTGACTATATAATCACGTATAGTAAGGATTGCAAAATAAATAGCCTTTTCAACATAAAAATGCAGCAGAACAATCTTTGTAGTTGACTTCAAAGTTTGTACATCCAATTTGAGCAAATTCATAAGCGTGAAGCGTATAGATGTCAGTGTTTGTTTTCAACACCGTTTTTGTCTACTTTTGTACAATAATCAGTTCTGGTACTTTTAGATTGCAACTTTGATGTCCAGTCAAAACCAGTTGAGATGCACTCCAATATATCACACTGTCTGTAGGCTGTGTATGTAAACTTTGTCCCTGTATCTCTATCTTTACCCAGCAGGTTTTCACAGACCCCAGTAACTTACAGAGGCACATCCGCTCTCAGCACGTGGGGGCGCGAGCTCACGCCTGCCCTGACTGCGGCAAGACCTTCGCCACCTCCTCAGGCCTTAAACAACACAAACACATCCACTCCTCAGTCAAGCCCTTCATATGTAAGTCACTCAGACCCTTCATATGTAAGTCTGCATGCTTTCTACTCTGAACACCACACCACAGAGCTGGAGAGCTCCAGCGTCCTTTTGAAATTCCCGCCAAATTTTAAATCTTTGATTCTAGATAGGTCAACTCCACTTTCTAATTTGCTCAACTGGTATTTAAAGACAAGTATACTTTCAATGCACTGTAACTTGCTTTGGATAGAAAGCATCCACCAAATGAATAAATATAAATATATTTAAATCTGTTTTTGAGACTGGTGGAGCTCTCCAGCTGGCCTGAGTTATCCAGCACTTATGTTGATGTTAGATCTGTTTAAGAGATTAAGTTTAAGAGATTAAGTATATTTATATTTATATATATAATATTAATCATACATAAATAGGAATATAAATATTTCTTACATTTATAAATGTATGTGTGTGTATTTATATACACATAAATATACAGTACACACACAAATACTATGTTAACAAACTTTAGTTTTGGATGCGATAAATCAGTTAGTCAATATATAATATATTATATTGATATTATATATAAATTATTAGTAGTAGTATTAAAAATAATTAGTATTAGTATGTTATTCTTTATTATTATTATTATTATTATTTTGTGTATCTAGTTAACATTTATATTAATGAATATTAATCTTTAATTTAATAAAAATGTGTTATTCTGTTTATTTGCTATAACCTAAGATTGCTTCTTTAACAGGCTATTTGATGTACTGTATTTATTGACTGTGTGTGTGTGTGTGTGTGTGTGTGTGTGTGTGTGTGTGTGTGTGTGTGTGTGTGTGTGTGTGTGTGTGTGTGTGTGTGTGTGTGTGTGTGTGTGTGTGTGTGTGTGTGTGTGTGTGTGAGTGCTGTCTCTGTCTGTGTACACTCCATTTATGCTGTGGTGTGTGATGGTTCGCTTTCCAAATCTGACTCTTTTGATTTTCTGTCAAACCTGTTGAGTTAATGTTACTGACATATACAGTACATACCAGCATAGTCATGTTCTTATAATGCTATCAATCTTTGAAACACACAATTTACCCTACATTTCCTAACAATGCATGTCAGTACACCACCTGTGCACTCTTGATTTCAATGCATGACCTCTGACCTCCGACCTCATACGTGAATAACCTCAATTCTTAATCTCATCCTGCATGATGAGCTCACTTGCCCCTCATAACGATTTAAACGTCTTAAACTGTACTGCGACCTCTGAACTTTGCACGATTGAACTTCATGCATTGACCTGACCCTCGAAGTGCTGATCCCACACAGCTCGTGTAGACGTTACCCCCCCCCCCCCCACCCCACCCCACCACATATCAGACAGTAAGTAGCTTGCTAACTCTGGCCATTCCAGGAAAATCACTACCACATGCAGGCCGACTCATACAGAGACTTAGGCACAGCCATTTACAGCAATCAGCATTTGAACAAGCACAGCTAACAACACTTAATGACCTCGCAACAACACACACACCGAAATACACCACACGCATGCACTTTGATGCATGCACAGGCAAATATACACTCTGTAGAAAAGTGAGCCTTATTGAGTCTTATTTTTATCATTTGTTAATATACTTATATTTCAATTCAATACTGAAAGGTATTGCTAAAATATAATTCAGTCAATTTGTCAAATCATTCCAAATTATTCACTTATGAGGTTTAAACTCAGTATTGACCCCTTAGAAAGCAGTATACATTGAGTTGACTCATTAGGTTTTGAAACAGACCCATGAACTTATTTGTGTCTTCATTTGCATGTATATGTGTTCATATACATAATTCTGGATTTGTTACTGATACAAACACTGACAAAAATATTGTTAATTATGCTAAACTAAAAGAGAAAATCTCTCTTTTTCATAAACACTCACACACATTTGTTTTACTACTGGCTGTTCACCACTGCGGAATGTGTTTATAATATTTCATCATGGTTTATTAAGACCTGACAAAATACAGTACTCTGAAGTGCCCACAGATCTTCCCTCACACACGCCCCAGATTTCACACCTGTTCATCCAAGTGTGTCCAGTTGTTCACAATTATATAAGCAATGTGTGTGCGTATTCCTGAATGTATGATATCCAAGCAGTATGTGTGTGTGAACAAAAAAACCCACCATGAACTCTTAAAGTGATAGTTCACCAAAAATAATAAAATCCTTTCATTTACTCTCCCTTGTGTTGTTCCAAAACTGAAAGCATTTCAAATGCAAAAGTAAAATGTACAATATACAGAGAAGAAATTGTTGAATAAAGTTTTCTTGAAAAGTATTCTCATAGCTTCATAACATTAAGATTGAACCACTGACACATGGACTATGTTATCGATGTTCTTACTACCTTTCTGGGCCATAAAACATTTCAGTTGCATTGCAGTCTATGGAGGGTCAGAAAGCTCTTGGATTTCATCAAAAAAAATCTTAATTTGTGTTCTGAAGATGAACAAAGATCTTACGGGTTTGGAACAAGAGGGTGAGTGCATGAGTACATGGGTACATTTTCATTTTTGGGAGAACTAACCTTTTAAGTCATCCTTTTACCCTGCACTAATATTTACATCCCATCTCTTGATCAGTCTGTTTGAGTAACCGACTCTGTAAACACACATCATGGTAGAACATCCTCTCTTTCCGCACCTCACACCTCATGCAGTCTGACAGGGATTAGCAAACCCACCCTGCTAGACTCCCTAACTTCAATAAATTTTTAAAACGTTACGTTTGCAATAGGATATGTGATTATGATGAGAAATGTTAGTGGATAAAAGGCTTCATTTCACACTAGAGGTGTTAGACTGGTAATGTATAGGGTGATTTTATCACTTTCAGAGTGTGCATTAGGGATTTAACAGTATACACGGCTGTCTGCAGTGACATGAACGGCAAGAGTTTAGGATCAATCATGAGTTTTAAGAATGTTGTTTGACGATTGAATATTGTGTAATTATGTGAGTTGTATGTGTGTGTTTATAATAGACAGGGACGTCGCTTGGTTCTTGGGAACGGACCTGCGGTAGAGGATTCATTCAACTCTGTTTCCTTCTCACGCTTAGAATAGAGCCATTGTGATGTCCTTGTCTGTGTGTGTGTGTGTGTGTGTGTGTGTGTGCGCGTGTGCATGTGTGCGTGTGTGTGCATCGGCGTTTGACATTGCATTCTTTCATCTGCCATCCTTGCTTGTCCTGCATTTTTGTTTGTTTTGTTTGCATTTTTGAATGAATGTATGTGTGGCATGCCTAAACCGACCATTCTTTTCCATGGTATGTCCATGTCTCACTGTCTCTAGGTGAGGTCTGCCACAAATCTTACACACAGTTCTCCAATCTGTGCCGGCACAAACGCATGCACGCGGACTGTCGCACTCAGATCAAGTGCAAAGACTGCGGCCAGATGTTTAGCACCACGTCATCCCTAAACAAGCATCGGCGCTTCTGTGAGGGTAAAAACCATTTTGCTGCTGCTGCGGGAGGATTGTTTGCCCAGGGAATGGCCCTCCCTGGCACCCCTGGCCTAGACAAGTCTGCACTGGCTGGAATGAGCCATGGGAGTCCTGGTTTAGCAGACTATTTTGGGACAAACAGGCACCATGGTGGGCTGACATACCCAGCAGCCCCTCCGGCATTCCCATTCAGTTTTCCAGGGCTTTTCCCATCAGGACTTTACCACCGGCCCCCTATAATCCCATCCATGTCACCCATTAATGGCCCATCGAATGGTGAACTACGAAAGAGTCCACTGCTGTCCTCACCCATCTCTGGGTCACGTGACCTCTTGAAAAGTTTATGCAAGGATTCGTTCAACGGGGAGAGCATGGAGCATCAGAGGGAAGGATCTGTCTCCAAACCAAAGCATGGCGGGAAGATGAGTGACCAGTCAGAAAGTAGTGATCTGGACGATGTCAGCACTCCGAGTGGGAGTGAGCTGGAAAGCACTTCAGGTTCAGAGTTGGACAGCGAAGCAGAAAGCGACCGGGAACGGGTGCGAGTGTGGGAGAACGGGAAGGGCCCAAAAAGGAAGTCAAGTGGGTTCAATGATGCCCAAAGCCCAACTCTTGTCAGCTCCAGTAGTAGTAGCAACACCAATAACGGAAAAGAGTTTCCTATGCCAGGGCTGCTTCCGTCATCTTTAGATGAGCAAACGGCTGTTTCTGGTGCTGTTAATGACTCGATAAAGGCAATTGCCTCAATTGCTGAGAAATACTTTGGTTCTACTGGACTTGCAGGCCTGCAAGACAAAAAAGTTGGGGCATTGCCATACCCTTCCATGTTTCCTCTGTCTTTCTTTCCTGCCTTCTCTCCATCAGTCTATCCTTTCCCTGAAAAGGAGCAACTTAGACCTCCAGGTCACAAAGGGGATCAAGAAAGCCCTCCGGTTGAGCGTAAAAAATTTCAGGGCAGAAACGCTGAATCACCTTTTGACCTCACCACCAAGCGGAAGGAAGAACATCTTGCATCCAACTGCAGCCCTTTGAAACCTGAAGCCTCACACATACAATCAGCCAACCAGGATCAACCGCTGGACCTGAGTCTTGGTGGACGAACTCAAGGAAAGAGTGTAAGAGGGGAGGAGTTAAATACGAACCCTGTCTTTTGTGAGGAGAGGGTAGAACCAGAGCCACCTAAGGCCGACCCTTCCCTCCAACATGCAAGACCTACGCCTTTCTTCATGGATCCCATTTACAGGTACTGTCAATCACATGTCCTTCCTACTGTGTTAGCATAAAGGAATATACTTAGTTTGGTTAAACTTGCCCTGAGAACTGATAGAAGTTTAATATCAGCAGGGTTGAGAAAAGAAAGATGAACGATCCTTTCGAAGTCCTCAAGGACAAGTATATGCGGCCGGCTCCTGGATTTCTTTTCCACCCACAGGTGAGATTTGTCGGAATATTTTCCCACTGCTAACTCCATTTTATTTTATCACCTCATCCCTACAGTCCTGCAAAAATCATTACCTTATTTTCAAGAGCCTCTTTCATGCATGTTCCAGACTCAAATGTACACCATGACCAGTTTGAAAGCTTTCTCATCAGTTATTTCAACCCAGTTTTGTAGTTCCCACCAGTGGTACAGAAAGGTGGTGTGCAGAATTGCCAGACATCTTACCTTACTCACAAAATAACATTATAATAACATATCATTATTTTTGCAATAAACTAATTTGGTTTAGTGCCACTAATGGTACAGAAACATGGAACAGAAACAGCACGTTAACTAAATTCAAAGCGATTTTAAATACTGACATAACTTGTCCCATTGAATGAATTTCTACTATTGACAGAATAACTCCTCATGATCTAGTATTGATGTAATAGCTACAGTATGGTGGCAGTAGTTTTACAGGGCCCTAGTGTTTAAGCTTTAGCATAGCGACTCCATGTTCCACCATGTGGTTCTTTTACTGAGTGATTAGGTCCAGATGTGAGATTCAGACAAGGTAGGAGTTTTGTGACACGTCTCTATGTGGGTGTCTTTGATTATGATGTCACAATATGATACACAGTTAAACTGCCAGACACTGAGCCACGTCCCTGGATGAAGACTATATATAAATGTGTGTGTGTGTGTGTGTGTGTGTGTGTGTGTGTTTGTTGTAAATCTACGTGATTTATGTGTTTATGAGTGATTTTGTCAGAGTGTAAGTGTGTGGTTTAGTGACTGAGTGTCTATGTAACCTCATTAGTGTGTATTAAAATAACCTGTCTGCTTTATGTCATTGTATGTTTGCTATCAGTGTTCTGTAAAAATAATACTTAGTTCTCATATAAACCTACACACACACGTCTGGTACATATATAGACCCTGAAACACTCATAGACGCTCACTGGTGTAGTGTTTTATTGGCTGTTTCAGGACAGTGTTTTATGGGCTGTTTCATTGGACTGATTTATTCCCTGTGTATGCTTTGTGTCTGTGCAAGATAATATCCACTTGTCCTTCACACACTGCCTAACGAGGTGACTTATCAGCATCTACTTTGTTGCACTATCCTCACTGGACTCTCTAAATGGCACCAGGGATGCTATTGACGGCACATATGTATTATGGGAAATGCAGTATTAAATCTACTGTATTAGTGTGATGCTAAGCAGTAGAAAGCAATTCAAACATTGGGAGATTAAGTGGATTGTAGGGGGAAAAAATTAAGAAATAGTTAATGCAATTTAGTTATATTTATATTTTACTCTATTACTTTTTTTCATTTTGTTTAAATCTGTATAATAATTGATAATAAATAATTATCAATAAATTATAAATATAATTTGTTTTCTTACACCGCTTTTTTCTTCCACTGCACCAGAAATACTCTGTAATATGAATAATTATAACTAATGCATTGCATTGCATAAAATAAAACAATCAGTCTAATTCTTGATTTTGATTTGCTGTTTCCCTTCTGTCCTGCCCCCAGTTTCGCATGCCTGATCAGAGAACATGGGTAAGTTACTCCAAATCAAGTCATTCATGTGCTTTCACCACAAACACTCACACACACACTCACACACATGCACACACACACACACACACACACACACACACTCTCTCTCACACACACACACACACACACACACACACACACACACACACACACACACACACACACACACAGGCTTAATAATTACATGTTACTCACACACACACCTAACTTTGAAACATGTACCCACAATGCAGCTCACTATTAGCATGACATGATAGATGTAATGCATGACTTAAAACAAACAAATGCATGGACCAAATCACACCTAAAACAGCTAAATCCGGTCCAAAGTCATTTCCATTCAGGGAAGATCCATGTTTATTTAGTAAACCACCCGTTCTTTTACACTTTTTTTTTGCCTGATCTGTTCAATACAATTGATTGATTAGTTTTTGGAATTTAGTACCATAAAACAGAAAATTTGATCTGTGAAAACACACAACTACTGTAGCCTTCAGATGAAACACTCTCTGGTTGAACATTGGAAGAAAGTCTTTTGCCTGTGCCGGTGTGAATAAATCCGCTTTGTTCATGTATCATTTGGAGCACGCATGTCTCCACTCTTGTATGCCAGTGTGTGTGTTAACCAGACAGAACAGTTGTTATTTCTGATGGCTACCCCTGATAATGCAGTGAATGTGAGTGAATGTGATTATTTACACAGAGAGAGTAACAGACCACAGCTCTGATTTGGGGTGGCGACACTCCCATTCAGCATCGCATCACTGGAGGGGTAACAGTCTCTCTGGGACCCTCTCTGAGTGTGTGTGATAACACAATGGGGGTTTCCAAACCCAAGACATCTGGTACCCTGATAAGATCAACAATTGAAAAGCTCTTGCTAATGAAGGCCCTCTCAGACACACACAACTGAGAATGGGCAGCTCAACAGCTGCCCTACCACAGAGAGGGTGAAGGCTACTTAGAGATCCAGGAAGTCCAGTCGTTGCCAATCACAGATTTCTTTGTACTTAGTTGTTACAGCAATCATAGAGATACCAATCTATGGTAATATGTTTAGACTTCAAGTACCAGTTAAAATGGCTGTAATATATGTGTGTATTTTTGACCTAGACACACTTGGTGGACAAAATCTCTGTCCCCGTGGAATGTTTTATTGCGCTTTCATAGCTCAGAAGACTTAATGGAGACTTAATGGAGTCTGTTATGTTTCATGTAACTGTCACACCCAGGGGCTGGCTATGCTTTAACTAAGCCACACCCCTTCTCAACTTCCACCTCGAGGAGGTCCCCAAACCCGACCCAATGGCCAAGCAACACGAGAACAAGTAAGTGATAAAACAATCTTTATTTAAATATTTAAAAATAGCTTAGGGAATAGGGAAAGGGCAATTAAAACTAAACTCTGACTCGGCCCTCCAGATGGGCTATGGCCGGGAAGAGGTCAGGGAGCAAGGGGGCCACGGGGATCCGGGGCGTGGGGCTCGGGCCCCGGCCTGAGTCTTAGGTATCCGTAGCGCCCTCCTTCTTCCTCCTCTTCGCTGAATACAGCTCACGGTAAGTACTGGTTCACTCAGTTCGTTCTCGAGGTGCCCACTCTCTTTCTCTTCCTCCACAGGCAACAGCTCTTCGCTGATTACAGCTCACAGTAAGTACTGATTCACCCAGTTCGTTCCTTGGGTGCTCACGCTCTTTCTCTTTCTCCACAGGCAGCGGCTGGGACACACAGGCACAGTTAGTTCAGCTTGGTTTTGCTCTCACCTCTTCGCTGATTACAGCTCACAGTAAGTACTGGTTCACACAGTTCGTTCCTTGGGTGCTCACTCGCTTTCTCTTTCTCCACAGGCAGCGGCGTAAGTACAGGTTCCCTCAGTCTCTCCTCGTGTTACCCACTCTCTCTCCTTTTCTCTCCACAGGTATCAACTTGGGCACAATAGCACAGTTAGTTTGCTTTGAATGGCTCTCACCTCTGGGCTGGACACAGCGTACTGTAAGTACAGGGTTCGCTCTACTCCTCCTCGTGTTATTCACTCTCTCTCTCCTTTCCTCTCCACAGGTATCAACTTGGGCACAATAGCACAGTTAGTTTGCTTTGAATGGCTCTCACCTCTGGGCTGGACACAGCGTACTGTAAGTACAGGGTTCGCTCTATTCCTCCTCGTGTTATTCACTCTCTCTCCTTTTCTCTCCACAGGTATCAACTTGGGCACAATAGCACAGTTAGTTTGCTTTGAATGGCTCTCACCTCTGGGCTGGACACAGCGTACTGTAAGTACAGGGTTCGCTCTATTCCTCCTCGTGTTATTCCCTCTCTCTCCTTTTCTCTCCACAGATATCAACTTGGGCACAATAGCACCGTTAGTTTGCTTTGAATGGCTCTCACCTCTGGGCTGAACACAGCGCACTGTAAGTACAGGTTTCCTCTGTTTCTCCTTGTGTTACTCACTCTCTTTCCTTTCCTCTCCACAGGTATCAACTTAGACACAAAACACAGTTACTCTGCTTTGGATGGCTTTCACCTCTGGGCTGGACACAGCGTACCGTGCTATCTCCGGAGATCTGAAGCACGCTCACAACATATACTGTACTGAACTAGGCCAGGACCAGCAATCTCCTTGTCCTCCCACGCCGAAGTGCGTGAAGGCGGGGGTTTATCTGACAGGACACACGGCAATACACAGCAGCCCACAGCAATATACAACACCACGTCAAAATTATAGGTTTTCACAGCACGAAGACTCACCCACCACACTCAGTGTACGAAAAGGACACCCGTCTTCCTTCACTTCGCTTGGTTCGGATCTGGCGATGGAATATGCGGCCTAGCTAGTGATGTCGTCGTTGCGACTACTTCAATAAGTATTCCTTCGGCTCTCCCACCACACTATATTAGGGGTAGGGCCACCCTCCTCCTCCTGGAGAGATCTACACAACGCCAGGTCAATATACAGGGCACTTTCGACTGGCTCTTAGTACTCACATCAATGCCACTTCCAATCCCCTTTTTCACGTCGTCTCAGTTCGCCGTATAATCTGTTCACTTCTCAACCTTTAAGGTTCGCGATGTCTTCACAATCATACAATTCCAGCCTGAGGGAGAGAGAGAGTTAGACAGCTACCAGCAGCGTACCAAGACGGGCACAACCCAGTGCTTCACACACACCAAAGAGAGCTTCCCAGACTGTAAAATAACTTGGCCTTAAGTACTGCCTTGTCCAGCGTATCCTCCAATCACCAACCGCTGTCCCTAACTAGGCACAGGTGCATCGAATTCCCTGATTTTCCTTCTTACGGCGCTACCGGAAGTTCCGGTGTTCTGTTTTTCCGGTCCGGGCGGAAACACTTCCGGGCGGAACCAAACTTCCCGAATTTTGGTTCCGCCCCTAAAGATCGTCACCTTGTGACATCCTCCCCCGCCAATCCGTTCTAGTCCCTAGAACGTCCTCGGGCTGTCCACTCCCCATAGCGGGCAGGGGGTCGGCCTCGGTTCTCTCGCTGGGATCGTCTCACTGGTGAATCGGGCTCAGCTTGTTCAGGGGCTGCTTCTGGTTCTCTCGGGGCGATCGGGGGTGGTGCCACCACGGGTCTCCCTGGTACCACAGCCCAACCTTCAATCCAGGGGGCCGCTGGTACAGGTTCCGTGGGGACTTCTTCCACGGCTTCAGGGTAGTTAGGGCATGGGCGAATCATGTTCCGGTGCACCACACGGTCGGGGCCTGACTTCCCTTCTGGCCGGATGGTATAGACCGGCTGCCCCGGCCTCTGCTGCCGGCAGACTACATAAGGGGTGGCCTCCCAACGGTCACTCAGTTTCCCCTTCCCCTGCCGCCGATTATCTCTCACCAACACCCTCTCTCCTGGCAGTAGAGGGGCTTCTCTAGCAGTCCGATCATACAACCGCTTACTTTTCTCTCCTGCCGTCTGTATCCTTTTCGACACCTGCTCGTAGGCGAAATGCAAGCGCTGGTGATGGCGCCCCACCCACTCCGTTACACTTGCTTCCTCTTGGTCGGCTATCACTCCTAGGACCAGGTCAGTAGGCATTCGTATGTGTCTGCCAAACATCAGGTAAGTGGGAGCGTAACCCGTAGTACTATGTATACTGTTGTTATAGGCCTGTAGGAGGTTTGGCAAGGCACTCACCCAATCGTCCTGCCGTTGTTGGTCCAAGGTCCCCAGCAGCCCCAATAGGGTCTGATTGAATCTCTCACAGCCGCCGTTCCCCTGAGGATGATACGAAGTGGTGTGAGTTTTCGTGCAACCGTACAACTGGCATAGTTCTCTAATTACCCTGGACTCAAAGTTGGCTCCTTGATCGGAGTGCAGAAACTCCGGGCATCCGAACGTCTGGAAGACGGCCCGCCATAAAACTGTAGCGGTGGTGGTTGCAGTCTGGTCGAGGGTGGGGATAGCCCAAGCGTACTTTGTGAACAAATCCGTTATTACCAAGATGTTCTGGTAGCGATCTCGTGGTCGGCCCAGTGTCAAGAAGTCCATAGCCATGATATGAAGGGGGGCCTTCGCATGGATGGGTACCATTGGCGCTCGGACCTCCCGTCTGGACTTAAACAATATGCATCTCGGGCAAGCTTGAATTAGGGCGTGCACCGATGCCTCTAGCCCGGGCCAAAAGAAGAATCTCCTAAGCAGGGACACGGTCCTCTCCTGTCCCTGATGCCCCAACTGGTTGTGGTACGCCGAAACTAAAGCCGTTACCTCATCTGCGGGTACCACGATCTGGCGTACTTCTTCGCCCAACTTCGGGTCACTGACCCTTCTGCACAAAACGCCATCTCTCAGCTCCAGCCTGTCCCATTGCCCCAGCAGCCTCCTCCCAGTATCCGTCTGGGCTAACCTCTCCGCTGGCGTCAGCCGTCGGCCCTGTTCCAGCCATTCTCTTACCAGCCGCACATCTTGATCCCTGGCCTGTCTCTCCCTCCACCGACGGGGATCCCATCCCCAGTTCTCAGGCACGGCCTCTTGTCTGCTGCCTGGTGCCTCTACTGCTCCTACCATATAGCCCTCCTCCGGGCTGGCCCCTCCGGGGCTTTCCGCTTCGGGCAGCCTTGAGAGGACGTCCGCGTTCATGTGTTCACGCCCTGGTCGGTACTGTAGTTGATAGTCAAAGTTGGCCAGTTGGGCCACCCACCGCTGCTCCACGGCTCCCAGCTTCGCCGTCTGTAAGTGTACTAATGGGTTATTGTCTGTAATGATCGTCACCTTGGCACCCCAGAGGTAGTCTTTAAATTTCTCACTTAGGGCCCACTTCAACGCCAGCAGCTCCAATTTGAAAGAACTATAGTTCGCATCGTTCCTCTCGGCTGGGTGGAGGCTCCGGCTGGCGTACGCGATGACCCTCTCAACTCCGTCCTGCCGTTGAGCCAACACCGCTCCCAGCCCGAGATTGCTGGCATCTGTATACAAAAGGAATGGTTTTGTGAAATCTGCGTATGCCAAGATAGGGGCCTGTAGCAGCTCCTGCTTCAATGTCTGGAACGCCGACTCACAATTTGCATCCCAGTCTACGTTGGGCGACCCCCGGCCCCGGTTACGACCTGTGCCAACCAGCAACTGATTAAGGGGTTTAGCAATTTTTGAAAAGTCCTTTATGAAACGCCTATAGTATCCCACAAATCCTAAAAAGGATCGCACTTGCCTCACTGTCCTCGGGGCCTTCCAGTCCTTCACGGCCGATACCTTTCCAGGATCTACGGACACTCCAGCCGCACTGACCACGTGGCCCAGAAAGTTGACTTCTCTCCGTAGTAAGTGACACTTATTGGGCTGTAGTTTCAATCCGTACTTCTCCATGGCCCGAAAGACTTCCTCGAGGTGCCTCAGGTGTGAATCAAAATCTGGGGAGTAGACAATCACATCATCCAGGTAAACTAATACTGACTCCATTAACTGACCTCCCAAGCACCGCTGCATCAGCCGCTGGAAGGTGGCCGGAGCGTTACAGAGCCCGAAAGGCATCCGGTCCCATTCAAATAGTCCAAACGGGGTTGTAAAGGCAGTCTTCTCCCGGTCTGCTTCGGCCACCTGCACCTGCCAGTAGCCACTGGCCAAATCTAGGGTAGAGTACCATGCCGACTGCGTGAGGCTGGCAAGCGAATCTTCGATCCGTGGCAAAGGGAAAGCGTCTTTCTTAGTCACGAGGTTCAGCTTACGGTAGTCCACGCAGAATCTCCAAGCCCCCGTCTTCTTTTGCACCAGCACTATGGGGGCCGCCCACGGGCTGCTGCTTTCCCTAACAACTCCTTGCTTCAGCATGCCTTGCAGGAGTGTACGTACCTCGGTATACAAAGTGGGCGGAATTGGGCGATACCTCTCCCGGCTGGGCCCTGCATCCCCGGTAGGTATATGATGTTGTACCACCTGGGTGCATCCGTAGTCTTCATCGTGGGTGGCGAACACATGCTGCCATCTCCGAAGGAGGGCCTGTAACTTCTGTGTCTGTGCCTGCTCTAAATCCTCCCCTTGTAACGACTCACCCGCCAGGTGGCTCGGCACACTCCTCTCCATACCACCCCATGGGGTGTCTACTTGTGTCAGGGCCACCTCGATGACAGTGGGGCACACCTGACGAAAACTAATATCCCTCTCTTCCCTTACTTGGTGGGATGTAACCGTTGTCAGACGGGCTAATCGTTGGTGCCGATGTAGTTGCACCGCGTATGGATGTACATTCCGTATCCTCACGGGGACTCTCCCCCGCCGGACCGTCGATAGTCCTCGTGCCACTTCCACTTGTGGACAATCCACATGGGGCTCCACCAGCACCCACTCTTCTGGGCCCGCTCTTCGGGGCGGTACTCGCGCCCACACAACAGCCTCACTTTTTGCGGGGACAGACAAAGCAAAACGACACATCACTCTTCCTACCTCTTCCTGTTCCCTGCGGACTTGGCTCATTTGCACCCTTCGACAGTCAGCTACCACACACTCCCACTTGGGCCTCTCTGCAGGTGGTATCTTCGATACGGGCCTAGCCCGAAATAGCTCTTCCCAGCAATCAGCGAGGACATTCATGCCCAACAGGGCTCGATGTGCACCCAGACAATGGTCTTGCACGATAATCACACCTTTCTGGGGGACCATCACTCCGTGAACCTCTAGGTCCGTCAATCGGTAGCCAATATATGGGATGTCGAGGCCGTTTGCGCCCTTCAGAGTAAGCCAGGGGGCCTCCGCCCCTGGTGCCCCTTGTTTCCCAAACACTTCTTCGGATAAACTCTCAGCAAACAACGTCACTTGGGAGCCTGTGTCTACCAGGCATTGAATCTCCTTGCCGCACACTCTCACCTTCGCCACGGGGCTACGCCCAATCATCTGGCTCCTAGAGCCATATCCTCTTCCAGGGTCTTCTCGAGGGGTCCCGGCCACACGACCCACAGTGGCCGGCCGACCTAAAAACCCCCTTCTGACGCCCTGCGGGGCCCACACTGGCGGCTATAGTGACCTGGTTTGCCACAGCGGTTGCAGATGGGTCGCCCTTGCTCGTCCCATTCGAAACGGGGCCGGTTAAAGTGGTTCGGGCGCCTGAACGGCTCTCGGCCTCCCTCTGAGTACACTCGGTCTCGGGGCGCCGGCCGTGGTTCCTCCCGCGCCCGTCCTTGGCGCAATTCTCCTACGAGGGCTTTAGACAGTTCAGACATCTGATCGCGGACATCTTTCAAAAGTTCAGCCTTCAGTGCTTGCTTCCAGTCAGGGCCTCCGGGTTGTGCTGGTGCTACTTCACTGACAACCGCACACACTGGGGAACCACTCACCTCAGTCTCATCACCTTCCAGGGCCAGTGCCTCTTTCTTCAGATCTTCGAACGTAAGACCCGGGTCCCTTCGAAACTGGATACGTAGGCTCTGTCTCACCGGACCCTCCTTCAACCCCAGAAGAAACTGGTCCCGCAATAGAGTCTCTCCATCTCCCAACCCGTGGTCCCGACGGGTCTGTAGTCGGGCGAATTGCTCTCGCAACCTCAGGGCGAAAGCTCTAATCGGTTGGCGGGGGCCCTGCTTACAATTGAAGAACTGGGAGCGAAGGACAGCTACGGGGGTGTGGTCACCATACTGTTCAGTGAGGAACTGGAACACGGTTTGGGCGTTGGCTCTAACGGCTTCGGGGGCGGCATGCACCTCTCGCCGCGCTTCTCCATCCAGGGAGTTTAACACAAATTGAAGCCGCTGGGCTGCACTAAGGCCCTGTAGGTCGGCCAAGTACTCTAGTTGAGCCTTCCATTCAGACAATCGTACCTCGGATTCTGTCCCCCCATATTTTTGAATCCAGGGGCTCCCCATAAAAACGGGCATGGCACGGGGTTGGGCTGAAAGCCCCGCGTTGTCGGTCATTGGACGACCTTGGTTACTCAACTCGAGGTGGAAACCCTGCCGACTACGCCAAATCTGTCACACCCAGGGGCTGGCTA
This sequence comes from Carassius carassius, assembly GCF_963082965.1. NCBI lineage: Eukaryota > Metazoa > Chordata > Actinopteri > Cypriniformes > Cyprinidae > Carassius > Carassius carassius. The sequence continues at coordinate 5,856,051 of NC_081795.1, forward strand.
TGCTTTAACTAAGCCACACCCCTTCTCAACTTCCACCTCGAGGAGGTCCCCAAACCCGACCCAATGGCCAAGCAACACGAGAACAAGTAAGTGATAAAACAATCTTTATTTAAATATTTAAAAATAGCTTAGGGAATAGGGAAAGGGCAATTAAAACTAAACTCTGACTCGGCCCTCCAGATGGGCTATGGCCGGGAAGAGGTCAGGGAGCAAGGGGGCCACGGGGATCCGGGGCGTGGGGCTCGGGCCCCGGCCTGAGTCTTAGGTATCCGTAGCGCCCTCCTTCTTCCTCCTCTTCGCTGAATACAGCTCACGGTAAGTACTGGTTCACTCAGTTCGTTCTCGAGGTGCCCACTCTCTTTCTCTTCCTCCACAGGCAACAGCTCTTCGCTGATTACAGCTCACAGTAAGTACTGATTCACCCAGTTCGTTCCTTGGGTGCTCACGCTCTTTCTCTTTCTCCACAGGCAGCGGCTGGGACACACAGGCACAGTTAGTTCAGCTTGGTTTTGCTCTCACCTCTTCGCTGATTACAGCTCACAGTAAGTACTGGTTCACACAGTTCGTTCCTTGGGTGCTCACTCGCTTTCTCTTTCTCCACAGGCAGCGGCGTAAGTACAGGTTCCCTCAGTCTCTCCTCGTGTTACCCACTCTCTCTCCTTTTCTCTCCACAGGTATCAACTTGGGCACAATAGCACAGTTAGTTTGCTTTGAATGGCTCTCACCTCTGGGCTGGACACAGCGTACTGTAAGTACAGGGTTCGCTCTACTCCTCCTCGTGTTATTCACTCTCTCTCTCCTTTCCTCTCCACAGGTATCAACTTGGGCACAATAGCACAGTTAGTTTGCTTTGAATGGCTCTCACCTCTGGGCTGGACACAGCGTACTGTAAGTACAGGGTTCGCTCTATTCCTCCTCGTGTTATTCACTCTCTCTCCTTTTCTCTCCACAGGTATCAACTTGGGCACAATAGCACAGTTAGTTTGCTTTGAATGGCTCTCACCTCTGGGCTGGACACAGCGTACTGTAAGTACAGGGTTCGCTCTATTCCTCCTCGTGTTATTCCCTCTCTCTCCTTTTCTCTCCACAGATATCAACTTGGGCACAATAGCACCGTTAGTTTGCTTTGAATGGCTCTCACCTCTGGGCTGAACACAGCGCACTGTAAGTACAGGTTTCCTCTGTTTCTCCTTGTGTTACTCACTCTCTTTCCTTTCCTCTCCACAGGTATCAACTTAGACACAAAACACAGTTACTCTGCTTTGGATGGCTTTCACCTCTGGGCTGGACACAGCGTACCGTGCTATCTCCGGAGATCTGAAGCACGCTCACAACATATACTGTACTGAACTAGGCCAGGACCAGCAATCTCCTTGTCCTCCCACGCCGAAGTGCGTGAAGGCGGGGGTTTATCTGACAGGACACACGGCAATACACAGCAGCCCACAGCAATATACAACACCACGTCAAAATTATAGGTTTTCACAGCACGAAGACTCACCCACCACACTCAGTGTACGAAAAGGACACCCGTCTTCCTTCACTTCGCTTGGTTCGGATCTGGCGATGGAATATGCGGCCTAGCTAGTGATGTCGTCGTTGCGACTACTTCAATAAGTATTCCTTCGGCTCTCCCACCACACTATATTAGGGGTAGGGCCACCCTCCTCCTCCTGGAGAGATCTACACAACGCCAGGTCAATATACAGGGCACTTTCGACTGGCTCTTAGTACTCACATCAATGCCACTTCCAATCCCCTTTTTCACGTCGTCTCAGTTCGCCGTATAATCTGTTCACTTCTCAACCTTTAAGGTTCGCGATGTCTTCACAATCATACAATTCCAGCCTGAGGGAGAGAGAGAGTTAGACAGCTACCAGCAGCGTACCAAGACGGGCACAACCCAGTGCTTCACACACACCAAAGAGAGCTTCCCAGACTGTAAAATAACTTGGCCTTAAGTACTGCCTTGTCCAGCGTATCCTCCAATCACCAACCGCTGTCCCTAACTAGGCACAGGTGCATCGAATTCCCTGATTTTCCTTCTTACGGCGCTACCGGAAGTTCCGGTGTTCTGTTTTTCCGGTCCGGGCGGAAACACTTCCGGGCGGAACCAAACTTCCCGAATTTTGGTTCCGCCCCTAAAGATCGTCACCTTGTGACATAACTTCGTTTCTCTGATGTTTCTCCCAAAATTCCTTGGGAGAAATAAAAATAGACACAAATGAGTCAATTGTTGACATGCAGTAAGATCTTAAAGCTATAAAACTGATTTTGATAGCACAGTGCAGATTATTTGGTCTTGGAAGTAAGTGATGAGAAAAAAATTGAGCTCATTAAAACTGACTTTTATTTGCAGACCTCCAATCTGAGCACAGTTCGAGATATTGTAGTCACATGAAATTACTATGGTATTTGTCTCTGGAGAAAAATCATAGAAGCTGGAAAAGTAAGCAAAAGTCTCAATTTGGTCTGGATCATTAGAGACATTGGTGATGTATTCCTATGGCAACAAATGTTTAAACAATGATTATGTTATTGACTACATGTATAAAAAGTATTTTGTGTGCTCATTTAGATGATTTGATTACTAAATGTTTGCTCAAAGCTTATGAGTGTTGTGGTTTAGTGGTCAGGCAGAAAAATGACTGTTTTGTTGAGTTGGAAATGCTAATAAAGTGTTAGCTTTGCATTAGTAGAGACAACAAATCTCTTTGTTCATCTCTCCCTCCTTCTCTCTGTCAGTGATTTATGGAGAGAGGGAGATAGAGTTGGGGTATCCCTAATCAAACAGGTCTGACACTTCACATCCTCCCAGAGGAGGTGAGCCTGACATTCCAATAGAGAAATTTAACTCCAAGCTGTCATTCCTCATCAAATGTCCAAATTATCTTTCTCTCTTTTAGTCCCTCTTTCTTTGTCCTCTCCTTTAACATAATACTTAAAAATTGTAAGATTTACCCTGTTTCTTTCTTTGATATTTCTTCCAAGAAAACATGCAATCCATCACATATCTGCAAAATTAAGACAAAGATCTCGCTGTGAATTTCAACCATTTGTGTATATTCCATTCTTTCATACATACATAACAGAACAGATTATTTGGCAAGGAGGAGCTTGATGAGAAATGTTTGAGTTTATTTTGAGATATTTAACTTTGTATTGGGATACAGAAAGTCTGAGTGCAATTTGAGATCAAGCAATAGCTGGAGACTTTAGCACAAGTCCCCATTGACTCTCCATTGCTGTCCAGAAGAAACGTCCTAATTTCTTATAATATTTTCTGCAGAACGAAACATTTCTTTGTGTGCTTGTGTATGCAAGTCCATGTGTGTGTATCATGTTTGTCCTTCACTGTGAATCAGGACTGATTTGTCACCAAAACCCAAAATAAGAAAAGGGGAAAATTCAATACACGCATGGAAAAATGCAAATCCACTTAGTTATCTGAAAGGCCGTACTGTTGCGCTTCGGTTGATTGACCCACTCGTGTACAGCCAACCCCCCCCCCCACACACACACACACAGCTCAGTCCCCTCCCTCTCCTTCCTATGATATCATTATTACTGCTGTCTCAGCCTTGATCAGTAATGTCAACATCTTTCATATTGACAAATGTGCTGTCTGCTCATATTGTGCACTGAATGCTTTATGACCAACACTGAACATGAATCACTCCTGCTCTTTACACACACACACACACACACACACACACATTCAGGCCTTATGTTGTTCTCATTCTCTGGCTGACACACACATGTAGCTCCATCCACTTTGAGAGTGTGTCCATTTCTGATGAAAGCAACTGTTAGGCTTAATTAGTAAATTGGCAGCGGTTCTTATCCGCTTGAATCTCTGTGTGTGCGCACATGTGTGGTCCATCTTATAACGTGCATTGTTAGTTGAGTTTCTGTGCCAAAACTGGCCAATACAAATCAGCAAAAGCATTTCACACTGTTATCCCAGAGTGAAAGTTCACGGTCAACATTTTGCCCTGCACATCTGTGGTAGAATGCAACTCCACATCAATAAATGCGATAAATTAATAACACAGTGGGAATGTGTGTCCTTAAAGACCTCACAGTGAGGTAATAAATGTTTTCTCTATCTCTCGCAGATGTCGGCGATTGAAAACATGGCCGAAAAGCTGGAATCCTTTGGCTCTTTGAAGCCGGACGGCGGTGACATCATGCGTTCCGTTCCCTCCATGTTCGACTTCCGGGCTCCGCCCACCACCCTTCCTGAGACACTGTTACGCAAAGGCAAAGAGCGCTACACCTGCAGGTAATGATCACTTTCTCCTAGCACATTATCAACATATCTTATTAAAAACACAGAAATTATCTACCTTTTGAAAACAAAACAAATAACTAAACAAACATATCTTTAAAAAATATACAACAAAACTAAGAAAACTGTATAGTAATTCAACAAACAAATCTGAAAAAAATTATATCGAAAGCGAATGACTAAGCAAATTGGATAGAAACTAAACAAACAAATCAAAAGCATTATATAGTAATTAAACAATAGATAAAAGTATGCAATAAGCAGACAAAACACATTTTAATTAATTTTATAGTGTAGTAGTTTCACTATGTATAAATAACATTATTATTAGTTTTGTTCCAGTATCATTTTCACTATTGGATTATCAGGGCCAAAAGAATCTTTGATAAATATATATACAGTATCAGTCTAATTCATCTTTAACTTTGTTTGAAAATGTTTCATGTTGCCCTGTCAACCAGATAGTAGGTGCTGCATTATTTACAAAATTATTGTATGTGATAGTATTAATATAATATCAGTATTAATTTTAAAATATTACATTTATTGTTAACACTGGTATATTGTGACACCCTTAATTATGATGAACTAAAGCATAATAAATATTATTAAGTCATTATATTTATAAAAACGTTTGTTTGTGTTTTGTTGTTTCATTAATAAGATGTTTAAGTAAACAAGTGTTTGATGTTTAATGAGTGTTGACAGCACTTAGCGAGGAATGCAGGGAGTTTTTGGGAAGTTTGTGTGTGTGTGTGTGTGTATTGCTGAGTATTGTTCCTGGAGATCTGTTTCCTTCCCCTATAGATACTGTGGCAAGATATTCCCACGCTCGGCCAACCTTACAAGACATCTACGGACACACACGGGAGAGCAGCCTTACAGGTGACACATTGTCCCACAATCACACACACACACACACACACACACACTCACTAATATATACTGTATAATGTAATCAGCGATTCATATACTTGAATGAGCTGAATTATATGTTAATACACAAACCATTAAGCTATGATTAACTATATTGCAGAAGAATTGTTTATTGTGATAATTATTATTAATAAAAGTACTTTTTGAACATTAGTGTGTTTGTACTGGAGACTGCTACCACAATTTTATAATTTTATGCATTTTATTTCTGTTAAATGTTTTCAATTATGTCAGTATAATGTGTCCATAAATTAGAATATATATTTAGATATATAAATATTTAATCGAATGTAACCGTAATATGAAAAGATATCATAGTTTGGAAAAGACTGAGGTGATTTGACAGTTTGTGACATTGTTGAGTTATATATTGGATGAGAAAGAGTTCACTTCTGAAGTGAACTGTTCTTATATTTGTAATTTCATATATAATTGTGTTCCTGTAGCTTAATTGGTAGAGCATTGTGCCATCAAGCGCAAGGTTGGGGGTTCGATTCCCCCGGGAACACATGATAGGTAAAATATTGATAGCCTGAATGCACTGTAAGTCGCTAGCGTCTGCTAAATGCATAAATTTAAATTTACATTTTTTAATTTAAATTTAAATATATTTACCACAAAAGACTACATTTCCCATTATTGAAAACCTGTTAATATCAGGAAAATTTAACATGTGATTTTTTTTAGAACAAAACGAAAAATTGTAGAATTTAATAATCTTCATTATTATATATTATTTCTCAATTTTAGTATTTGATATTTAAAGTTATTGTCATTTGGTAAGAGTGAGGTGACATCCACAAGAGAGAAGGACAGACAGACAGACACACAGGGAGACTGAAGGAAGTGTGTATGAATAATAGAGGTGATGAGTGGCGTACAGCTGCAGGCCAGCGAAGGCAGCTGGGTAATTAGGCTTGTGTTTAGGCCTCAGAAACTTTCAGGGAGTTTTAAAATACTGCACAGAAACAGGCATGTGCACACACTGTGTTTGTGGTCCGTCTGACCACAGGGGAGGTTTGTACAGGGCTGTGTTACTTTCCAGATACTAGCCTCAATCTCCTTTTGCTGGCAATGCTTTAAACAAGCCGGTGATCAGCCTTTAACTTCAATTTAATTTCAAATTTTTCTGTTGCATTTGGAGGGGGGCGAGATAGAGAGAGAGGGAAAGATAACAGGTTCCTGGGAGATGCAATTTAGCGCACAACTCTACGGTGGAGGGGAAGATATGATCACGTAATCATACGGATAATTCTGCGTGAAGGGACTTGGCACATGCAGTCGCTTTCAGAGCAGAGGGAGGATGTGGACGAGAGTTTGAGTGTTACTGAGTTGGCCATAGATTAGAGACAAAGAGTTCATGACCACTCAATCATGTGTTTAGGACACTGCGTGTGTGTGAGACGGATAACACGAGAGTGTTTGATTTCTCGTGTCTATATATTGTAAATACTGTATGGTCTAATTATGTTCATATGTGTGTGTGTGTCCACAGATGTAAGTACTGCGATCGTTCGTTCAGTATTTCATCCAATCTCCAGCGTCACATCCGTAACATCCATAACAAAGAGAAACCCTTCAAATGCCATCTTTGTGACCGCTGCTTCGGGCAACAAACCAACCTGGACCGGCACCTCAAAAAGCACGAGAACGGTAATTTATCAGGTATCCTCACACATATACAGACATATAAATAAATAAACAAATTAATTGCATTTCTATAAAAATCGATGTAAATATATATTCATAAAAAACACCCGTTTTTATGTTTACCATTTGTAAATAACCTCATCAGTAACTGTTATTTAGTTCATATTTGCATTAATAAGCACAAAAGATACTGATATATTGTTTTCATGTGTAGGCACGGCAATGTCATCGCCCCGTTCAGAGCTGGACAGTGGCAGTGCCATCTTGGAGGACAAGGAGGACTCGTATTTTAACGAAATACGAAACTTCATCAGTAACACAGCACAGAACGCCACATCTCCGTTACACTCTGAGGAAGGGTAAACACCATCTTCTTCCTCATTTATACTAATAAATACACCGTTCATACAAAAAATCCAGCTTTTGGTGGGTTGAGCAGCTCTTCAAACACTGAGCTTGTACAAGCAGGTTCAAATAAATCTTCACATGGGTTCTCAGTCCACCTCACAATTTTCTGTCAAATTGTAATATTTAATTGTATTATTAATGTATAAATTTTATTAGATAATAATTATGTAATGTTTTAATTTTTTTAAATAATGAAATCTAATCTAAAGTCCACAGATTGAACTTCTATGAAAAATGTTAGATATTCACATTACAAATAGTCATGTGTGGGCTCACACACACATGCAAGCGGAGTGTCCATTAGGCTGTCAGTCATCAGTTGGCGCGAGTTGCCTCAGGCAGATTGGAGGTTATTATACACAAACATTACTGAACACAACACTTCTCATGCCTTATTCATTAACCCTCACCTCTGAGTGAATAGCATCATATGAAAGAAGCAGACTGGTAGCGCAGTGTGTATTAACTGCACATGTGAACGTATCTGTGTGCATACATATATTCTGTACGGTTGTTAATCATTAGCCTGTCGCCTGCGGTTTTTAAGAGCAAAGATTAGGGCAGGTCTCCAGCAGGACGTGATTACTGATTGGCCGATTGCGAGCACGTGCAGAACGCTGTTGACTTTTGGCTGCGTGCGCGTACATGAATTTTGCCATCTGCATATGATAATTATCGCTGATCATTTCCCAGCAGTGATCATCAGGTTGGATGACGGTTTAAATGTTTGAACTGGTCATCTGTGTGTGCATGTGTGTGTGATAGATAAAGATCTTACAGGCTTTTGTCTTTTGATTTCTTCATTGTTTCATTAAAAAGATCCTAGAGTTTGCACGCGTCCCACATCTGGTCCCAACATGTGTTTGTGAACAGGAAGTAGGTGTGGGAGAGGAGGTCAGAGGTCGTTGAATGTTTCCTGTCAGAGTGACTGCTCCTGATAGGTACTTTATCCTCCACAAATTACCACAGCTCTCTCTAATTAGCCGACCTGTTTTCATCATCACGCCAACGCTGCCTCTCTCGTACTCTTGTCCCCTCTCTCGCAGTATTAGCGGTGTGCCGAGTGATGAGAGAAGGTGATTTCAGGGATTAACCGAGATGTGAAAAGGGCTTTATATGGCTCAACCTGCAGAGTTACGCTAATCTGAGGGTAGAATCGAGATGTAGAGCCTCTAATAGATGGAGGTGAGAGATGAAACCTAGAGAAAACGTGTTATTAGACATGATGGATGGATGGATGGATGGATGGATGGATGGATGGACGGTCAGACAAATGGACATACGGACCAGTAGGTAGGTAGGTAGGTAGGTAGGTAGGTAGGTAGGTAGGTAGATAGATAGATAGATAGATAGATAGATAGATATTTTCATTGCACATACACATAGACTTGTATTTTCTCATCCTCTCTGCATTTATAATCTTTTCTCTCTGTTTTTAAGTTCAGATAGGAAGTTGCTATTTTTAAGTCAAGGAAATAGTAGAATCAGGACAAAACGAGTGAATCAGCCTTAATGTGGTTCCTTTGGCTGAAGTATATTTGTGTGTGTGTGTGTGTGTGTGTGTGTGTGTGTGTGTGTGTGTGTGTGTGTGTGTGTTGTGTGTGTGTGAGTTTGGATAGCTGGCCTCTGGCTCTGCTTTGGCAGCTCCTTTTCTCCACTCACCAAATAGGCTGTCAACTAAATATTTGGCCTATTAGATGAATTGGAGATAGAGAAGAAAATATACTAGGGAACGAGGAGATTTGAGCTGTTTGAGTGAGAGACAGAGAGCTGAATATAAGTGAGAGGAAGTGTAGGGGCCTGCTGTCTAAGTGCCCTGCCAATGGGCGGCTCGTTTCTGCCAACCAGAGGCCCTCATAACTGATGACAAACAGTCTCTTTCTCCAACACACATTCGCCTTCTTTCTTTGAGGATTTCCTCTCATTTAGAAAGCTTGGGCATGTGGTTCTGCTTTTTAAGGTGGCTTATTTTTTCGAGACAAACAGAACTTGGTTTCAGCGCTTAATGATTTTCTTTCTGTAATCAGGGATCGGCATATCAGTCAAAAATTCATGCCTGCATATCGTCACTGCAAATGATTGTCTCTGTTCTCTGTAGGCTGAACGGCAGTCATTTTGATGGCGACAAAGCCCTGCCTGGTCAGGGGTCACGTGACCTATATGAAGAAGAAGGGGAGGAGCTTGGAGCAGAGGAAGAGGAGGTGGAGCATAGCGACAGTGCCAGGAAACCCAGCGAGGATGGCATGCCTAGCAGTCTGGATCATGACATAAATGATGACATCGATTTCGAGGGACCAGATGATCTGGAGATGAATAGCAAATCCTCGCCACAAAGGTATGTATACCAAAAAAATTGTTATATCCATTCAATTTTTCGGTTGTAAACTAATCTTTATATCCATTCTTTTTTATGGGGGGTAGGGTTGTAAATGAATATTTTAAAATAATATCTGCATCATTTGCAGGTTTAATGAGGATGATGAAGATCACAGCAGTTTCTCCACGCTGGATCACATCCGTCACTTTAGTATGGAGGATGGAGACCTCAGCGACAGTGATGTCATCAGCTTTGGCCCCACCCACCTTCAAGAAGGCATCAAGCAGCCTCTATACAGGAAATCTAAGTCACAGGTATTTCCATGATAACTAGTCAGATACTAACCTTATCCACGTTTTTCTTAAACGCACAAGTAAGCCTATGGGGTGAGACTTCCGGTTCATTAGCCACTGTAGGGAAATAATGAGAAGAATAACCGAAAAACAAGACCCGTAGAATTTACAAGTTGCCGCACCCATTTTTACGACAAGAAAAAGATGGATAGAGCACAAAATGAAAAAAACTTTCATTTAAAACTTATCATTTAAATACTAATATTTCATTTTAGTGTTATTCATATTAGTAAAGACAAGAACAATAATTAGAAGTAGTAATAAAGTATTATTAATAAAAACAATATTATTATTCAAATATTAAAAATACTGTACTAAATGTTAAATTAATATGGTAAAAAAATCACAATTACTGATATTTTATTTTAATGTTAGAATTAATAATAATTTTTATTAATCAATAAAAATTAATAATATCAAATTTGCCATGAATATTAATAAAAGACTTATTGAATTACAATTTTTTTTATTTTAGTGTTGTTGTTATTATTATTTAGTTGTATTATTATTATTGTTATTATTACTATTATTAGTCAATAAATTGATCTTATCAATAATTAATAATAACAAGTATCACATTTTCCATGAATACAATTTCTGTATTAAAATTAACATTATTTTATTGTTTTATTATTTATATGATTAATTATTATTAATAACAAAAATAATAGCATCATTATTATTTTTATCATTGTGCATTTATTTATCAAATACATTTTCCATTAATATAGTTGCCGTATTTTTAACTGTATATTTCTCCTTTTTCAAGGCATATGCTATGATGCTGTCACTAGCTGATAAGGATCCACTCCATTCGTCTACCCATAATGCCCCGATGTGGCACAGCTTGGCCCGCGCTGCAGAACCCAGCGCCATTCAGTCTCTCAGTCACGTATGACACGCCCATGTACCATGTGACCTAACTTAACATTGTGTTAGACTTCTGCCAGAGTCCCTGGTCCACACTCACACCTGCACAAGTGCCCAAATCCTCATTCACTTCCACCACACACACAACCAGACCCTGTGCATAGCAGCTCACTGTCCCACAAACATCAACAAATGGTTGATTGACTGTTTGATTGACTTATTGATTGAGTACAGTTTGTAGGAATGACATTAGTGTCAGTAATTTTGATGGTGAGGATGAAGACGATGATGACAATGGTAGTAATACGTAATAATAATTGTATTTATTCTGTCAAGTTCCAATGTTTTGCCCAGCAGTGGCAGCTGTTGAACAGTTTTTGAGATTGCTAATGAAAAGTCGGTGTCATGATTGTGAGTTCTGTCCGCTTAAACCAATGGTTACTACGAGTAACAAATGAGAGTCTTCCACAAAACAAATGTGATCGCAGACTATTCGGGCACAACTGCCTACCGGCCTGTAAATATCTTTAGAATTAACGCCATCACACACAAACAAATAATCGCAAATACAGGCATGCGAAACAACCAAGTGTTTTTCAAGCATTTTAACAGTTTCTTTTAAGTCTTGTACAGAAACGTACAAGTTTACAAACTTATGCGAGGGGTCGTGGCATTAGTGTTTCTCTTTTTAAGATATTCTCCAGGAGTTTGTGAATCGAAAAACGTATACAGATACAGATAAAAGGTGTGACCTTTACACCTCTCATTGACGCTGCTTGTAAAACAAAAACTAAAAAACTAAAAAAAGGGTTAAGGAGTGAGACAGTGACTATTTTCAAGTTCTGTCAAATTAAAGCACTGCATTACCTTCAACCCACTTTCCCGACAGTTTTTGCGAAAACATGCTCTTTTAAGTTCGTTTCTTTTTGAAGTTGGAAGAGTGGTTGTAAAACAAATGCTAGAAAAGTCATTTTGTTTAGTTTTTTTTCTAAATTGAAAATAAACTAGTTTAAGAACTGAATCTGTAGAACTCACGTAAAGGGCATTTTTCATTTCCTCGGTAACCTTTTCCATTAGTTGGCGAACGATACCACTAAATAGCCTGAATGCTAGTCTTTAGCTACACTGTCCTTGTGTGTCTTTCATTTATAGACAATCATGTGTTCCTTGTGTTTATTTTTTTCCCCTTGTCCATTGTTGCTTTTATTTTTTCTTGGTTGATGTCGTCAATGTTATTGCTGTGTATCTTGAAAGTTGTATTTATTTTTCTGCAAACTGTAGTTTGTTTACTGAATTAGCACTGCTCTCAACCGCACCCTTGGGTTGAAATGAAGAATTTCTCACTGAAAATTTTGGGGCGAAGAGACTACTGGGATTTGTAGAAAGGTCTGAATGCCAGATAGTATTAAACATACCGTCACAGCTTATACTTCTAATAAAAATGGTAAAGGATATAGATATTACTTAGGTTTTTTGTATGACAATTTATTGATTCAACTGCAAAATATATAAAAAAAGAGAAAATAATAAAAAACAGCTGATATTATTTCTTTATAAAACGCATGATTGGTCCAAGCTGTACCTGGCATTTTCTATGGTTGTCTGCAAGCTTCTGTGACGTTTAGGTCCATGTTGATTTCTTGTGCCAAACCCAGAAGAAATGTCAGATTTCGTTTATCCTCACGAGGTGAAGGACCAAATCTCTCCTAATTCACTTTGTTTTTTGTTGATGTTTATAATCCCATTTTTAAAAGTAATCAGTGAGTTGAGGTACTTCTGTTTTAATGCTTTCTACAATGTAACTGTATTGCATTATAATTCAATACTGTGGGAGGAGTTACTGAGAAATAAAAAACTCCTATGTGGGCCGACTGTGCACTCTCACATGGGCTTGGGCTCTGTCTGTCTCTTTTTCTCTTTTATGGTGACTAGAGGAAAGAAATGTCAAGGTCATATTTCACCCCAAAATGTGTGTGTATATATATATATATATATATATATATATATATATATATATATATATATATATATATATATATATATATATATATATATATATATTGTATTTTGCTAAAACAGAATGAGGACAAAGATTGCTTGCATTATAACAGTTTTAAGCATTTTGTATTAATAATCATACAAAACGTAATGTGAATAAATGTTTTATATATTAATATTATTTTACTAAATTTAATTTGCTGATTCTAATGTAAAAAAAAATAATAATACAATTTTTTTGCAAAAAAATAAGCTTAGATTTCTCAGATATAATTTTGTTGATTTTTAGGTAAATTGTGCTTTATCCATAATCTCCTGTCTCTGAATAAGAGACCTAAATATGCTGGTGCCCCTTGACGTTGCAAAGAGGTGTCACTCAATGTGCCGCAGACACATGTTTCTGAAAGAAAGACAATAAAACTCTTTTGATAGCCGCTCCCTCACACACCCACTTGTATTATTTCACACCAAGACGCATAAAAATCTTCTTCACAGACACTGCCAGATGGACACAGAGCAAGTCTGATCCCCGGTGATCGCTCTCACACAGATCCACTGTCCCACAGCCAGAGAGAGTCTGCAAGAGAGAGAGAGAGAGAAGCTGAAAGGGAAAAGAGGGAAACAAGAATGCACGCTGCACTCGTTTGTTTGAGGGAAATGATGGATGAGGTGGAGAGATGTGATGACCTGGCTCATCGCTCAAACTCTCAATTAGAAACAACATTCGACTGACGTCTCTCTCATTGTTTAAATGGGATCCAACTTTTCCAGCCAACCTGATCAGAATCCCTCGTTCTCACCCTCATAATTCTCCCTCCTCCTTTCTTAATCATATTCCCCATTGTCTATTTTTTTCCAGAAGGATGCCATTTTTATAACTCTCTCTTCCAGTCCATCTATTCTTCTCCTTCTGTCCTTTTCTCACCCTATTATTCTCTATCTCTCAGATTTGTAGTGGGTGGATGCCGTTGTGGACAGAGGGGTGATAAGTGCTTGTCTGGGATCGAGGCTTTGTGTGTGATGAGAGGCAGGGTGGGAAAATTAGTTAAGACCTCTTTTGTGTTTCCTGGCATTTTCACTCAACATAAACTCGATTTTGCTGCCCCTGTCCGCATTACGTGGGTTAGACGACACTGCCACGCAAAGACAAAACACAGGCACTACACACAAGTCTTTCAGTCTAAACAAATGAAAAATCTGTCAACATTTACTCGCCATTGTATTGTTATGAACCTCTATGAATTTCTTTCTTCGGCAGAACATTATTTTTTATTTTTTTGTCCATACAATAAATGTCAATACTGTGTTGTTTTGGACCTCATTGAATTTCTTTAAAATTTCTTCTTTTGTTTTCCACAGAAGTAAAAAAGAAATACAGGTTTGGAACAACATAAGGATGATTAAATGAAATAATTATAATTCTTTGCATGAACTATGCCTTTAAGGCTTGTTTAAATTGAGCCCCTATAAGGACACGATGATGGTTAGAAAAGAAAAGAAAGAAATTGGAGTAAAATTATATTTTAATGATTTTGCATTACATTATCAAGCAAAAAATTTGCTTTCATTACATACACTTTCCATTTTTAGATTGAAATAATACGAGGTTAGAGGAAAAACTATATTTCAGTGCTTTTGTGAGTGAATGAAGAGTTTCTTGGGAGAACACAATAGTTTTGCAAAAGGGCACAATAGTATTGTAATATAATGTTTCCTCCCATCTCAACTAGCATGAAAAATGTCAAATCAATCAACAAAATATAAGTACTCTAAAACAGTGGGATGTGACGTGTTGCATTTATCTGAGACTAAGGTAGCACTACAATACGGTTACATTTATTAACATTAGTTAACTACATCAGTTAACAAGAACTAACAATGAGAAACGCATCTAAAGCATTTATTAATCTTAGCTATGTTAATTTCAGTGTGCAGACATCTGTTGTTGTTGTTGTTGTTTTCATTGTTGTTTTCCTGCATCTGAGGCTAATTTGTACTTTTGTACTATATACATATACATATATGGGTGCGTGTGTAATTTATCGGACCTGCATTAGTTATTATGAACTAACATTGAACAGTTGTATTTTTTAAATGCCATTAACAAAGTTAATAAATACTGTTACAAATGTTTTGTCTATTGTTAATGTTAGTTAATGCATTGACTAATGTTAACTAATGGGAACCTATTGTACAGTAAAGTGTTGTCGAGTTCAAAGTTGCCCCTTATTTAAGTGGAAACTGAAATGTAAGGTACACACCAGCACTTGAACAGTAAAAGCGGTGTCACACTCAATGATAATTGATGGCCCGCTTTTGGTCAGTGCAAGCCGTCATTCTCTGAGCTCAGCAGGGCATCCTGCTTAGATGAGGTCATCATGGGTCAGCCAGCTCTGATGAGGTCACAGCAGGGCATCCCACTTTGATGAGGTCGGCTGGAGAGGGTTTTGTGGGTGCTGTAGTAGGGTGAAGGTGATAACGGGTCTACACAAGAGGAAAAGAGGCCAACATGGACTATTACTGACCAGCTGTTTGCCATGTACGTCTGTCATGTGCATGAAAGATCACAGGCCAAGGCTTGTACGTCTCCCTCTACAGGGCAGCATCTCAACCCTAACATACTGTCAATGTAAGTGTATGTGAGCCCCTCCTGAACACACAGTCACATTTGTCATTCTCAAGGCATTCATCAGAGTGTATGGATCTATCTAATGAAATAATGAGTCTTTTGGCATAGGTACAAAACAGCCGCACACACGACATCCCATTCATATGTGTGTTAAAACACAGGCTCTTCTCTTTTATGGTGACTGAAAGTAGCATCTATCATGGCCCCTGAGTGCAGGGTGTGACACTGCTGGCACTCTCTCCCTGATTAACGTGGCACTGTTACTTGCCCCCTTGCCAGATGAAACAGCACCCACTGTGCTTAGTAGTGGGCTGGAACAGAAGGCGCTGCAGGCCTTTTATACATGATGGGCATAGAGAGAGTAACATCTTTAGAATGATTTCTACTACAACAAGCCATTTTACCACAACACACCACAGCTATAACTATAAGATCACAGAAAAACATCATTAATGAATTAACATTAACATTAATTCTTGTATTTGTTTACACGGAGACTTTTCATAGTTCCCACCTGGAGCAGTAGCCCCTCACTGCAGAACACAAGATCCAGGGGAGATTGGTAGGTTAAGGGGTGGAGACGGGTAGGTTTAGGTATATGTAAGGTGGGAGGAGATGGATCTGGATCCAACCATACCCCCTGGATCCCTGCAGTGAGGACCATCTCACCTGGAGGGCAAAACAAGGCTTTCCTCCACTGACTGCCAGTTACTTTTATGAGGTTTGCATTTAGTAATGATGCAGAAAGACAGTGATATTGATATTTGTATTGAGACAGTGATAAGGCCAAATTCAGTACACACCTTATTGATGATGCAGGCAAGCAGATGAACCCAGAATATAAATGCATTTCACATTTAAAGGGTCATATGATGCTGCAAAAAGAACATTATTTGGTGTATTTGGTGTAATATAATGTGTTTATGTGGTTTAAGGTTAAAAAAACACATTATTTTCCATATAATACACAATATTGTTTCTCCTCTATGCCTCGCCTTCTGAAGCGGTCAGTTTTTACAGGCTCATCGGTCTGAAAAAGTGATATGTCCACTGATTGGCCAGCTATCCAGTGCGTTGTGATTGGCCGAATGCCTCAAGTGTGTAACTAAAATGTTACGCTCCTTAACATATGCCGTCTCCCAAGCCAGCAGCACGAGAATCAGTCCAGCTGCTCTGCTCGTGCACATCCCATCATCGGTTCTCTTTTAGCAGTTCAGTCAATGTATTGTTAGAAATAACTGAATAACTTGGGATATTGTTTTTTTCCGCATCAGAGGGAGTGTAAAGCACATTTATAAACTGAATAACTTAAGTAATTTGTAGATTAGTGCGTAATGGTAACACGAACCATTTCAAACGATTCAGTTCGATTTGGTGAACTGGTTTGACCAGTTTACTAAGAAGATCCAGTTAAATAGAAAGATAAGTTTGCGATCTGGACATCACTAGACCAGACAAAACCAATAAAACCCATTACAAACAAGGCATTTGTTGCATCCAGTTGGGACATAATTACCGATTATATACACATTGAGTATAAGGTATGACTTTGTGGTTAATGAACGTTATCTTGTTTTACTTATGGATCAAAATTGCTTGGTTTTAGGACTACAAACTGAATAGCTCTACTGAATAAGGCTTACCATTCTTCACTACACGGTGTGCGGATCTAGAGATCAAATATAAAAAGATGGTTATTGTAACGAATTAAACTCTTATAATCATCGGGCAAGAAGGAGGCGGGAACCGGCGGACAAGCAAATGAAACTATAATAATCACAAAATAAACAAAACAGCGCACCAGCCCCTCACGGAAGACTGATGCGCACAAAATAAAACCAAAACCTAAAATAACGTCCAGGCCTGGTCCTCTCTCGTCCTTCACTGTCGTCGCTCCAGTTTTATATCCTTCCATCTCCTCTGTGGGACTCAAGACCGGTGGTGGGTCGCAGGTGTAGCGGATTTCCCAATCACTCCACCGGCCTCACTCGTGTTCCCACATCCCTCGACCTCGCCCCACTCGTCACATACCCCCATCGCCCCTCGCAGGCCGGGGGGTACCCTCGAGACTGCGCTCTACTCCCCCCCCCCCTCCCTCCGGGGGGGACCGCTCACGGGGACCTGCGGGAACCTGGGGGTAGGACAGACGAGGCGAGAGAAACGGAGATGGAAGGAGGAGCGACAGAGACGAGAGAGGGGAGAGAGGAAAAAATAAATAAAAAATCCGGTTCCCAGACGCACTGCTGCTCGGCCCTCCACCGGCTGGGTGATCTCCTCCGCGGTGCCTGGCGGTGGCACTGGACGGCCCTCAGCGGACGGCACGACACTCCTCCGCCGCCCGGTGGACGGCGACGGCTCCTCCGGTTTTGGCCAGCCGGCAGGAGTCCCCCGTTCTCTGCTCCTCCGGATTCCTTCACGGAGGCAGCAGGCTTCGGCCCCCTGGCGAACGGCGCCGACTCCTCCGCTCCCTCATGGACGGCAGCCGCCCCTCCCTATCGTGGGCGGTCGGCAGCGAGCTCGCCCGTCCACCGCCTCGAGCGTCCATGGCGGCATCCTCCTCGCCTGCTCAATGGCACCGCGGATTCACCACAGATCTTCAGCAGCACGTCCCTCCTAATCCCGGGCTTCGGCACCACTGTAACGAATTAAACTCTAATAATCATTGGGCAAGAAGGAGGCGGGAACCGGCAGACAAGCAAATGAAACTTTAATAATCACAAAATAAACAAAACAGCGCACCAGCCCCTCACGGACGACTGATGCGCACAAAATGAAACCAAAACACAACTAAAAGCCCAGGCCTGGTCCTCTCTCGTCCTTCACTGTCGTCGCTCCAGTTTTATATCCTTCCATCTCCTCTGTGGGACTCAAGACCGGTGGTGGGTCGCAGGTGTAGCGGATTTCCCAATCACTCCACCGGCCTCGCTCGTGTTCCCACATCCCTCGGCCCCGCCCCACTCGTTACAGTTATACTTTTAGTTTAATGATTGTTGTCTAAAGCTCAGATTGTCTTACAGTTGGCACAGAGAGAAGAGCCAGATGATGAGGTTTATAGCCTGTATGCCCTACAGTGAGTTTTCTTCTTTTAATATATCTCTCGCAAATGGCACACGCTTTTCATCCCTCGCTATTTTTGATAAAGTCAGGCCGGTGGCAGCTGTGGCTGGACACGTGACAGCTCGTAGCCACGGAAGGAGCAAAGGCCCCGTTAAAGACTGGCGGTTTCAGTCAGGTATTTGTTGTGATCCCCCGGGAAACGGGTCATTAGCTATGGCGTTATTGATGGGCACTCAGTGCGAGCGGCGGATGCCAGCATGCATATGGTTTTAATATGACAAGACGTGTTAGGGGAATGGCTTACCGTTTACGTGGACCTGAAGTAAAGGACCGTTTACGCTGGAATTGGATAAAAAGTCAGTTGTGCACTTGGAAACCCACTTACCTTAGATATCGTGCATGACGCACTAAAATTAAAGGTTGCTCATCGACTATAGTTAGAGCTTTATTACTATAATTTGGACCCTCAAGATATTTTCACTGGTTTGTGGAAATACGCTGCCACATTTCCTTTCAGTAATGCGCTGATACACCCACCACTTAGTGCCACAACTATCTAAACACACAATCGCAGTCTTGTCTGATTGAGCACCAGCAAAGTAGTTTCAATGCTAATTTTTACGACCACATTCTGAACATTACTTAGTGGGATGGAATTCAACCGGTCTGTGTAGTTAGGGAGGACCGGTGTTCTGTCGATTTGTCCTGTAAGATTTTGCTACCTCCCATTAAAACAGTGGGTAGTACAGTTCGACAACGAAAGTTACGGTTTAATAACATCTAAACCTACATTTAAACAGGTCATTTCAGGTTCTCTCAATCTGGACTTAAAAGCATTTAAGGAAATACAGAAACTAAGCATGTTAAGACAATATACAACTAAAATACAGAACTCAAGGTGATGATAATTTATTAGCAATGTTGCTGGGCAATGTGGAGGTCAACGGGCAACCAGGTGAGACATAGTGCCCACAGTCCGTCTAAAGTATCCAGATAGAAATGTGTTGCTCACTCTCAATGGGAAAGTGCCCAATCACATGGTGCAAAAAAGTTGCCCCGTCTGTTGGGTTGGAAGTGAGGGCACATTCTTATTTGGGAAAGTTGTCATGTAGGCCTATTTTAAGTGTTGAAATGTAATTTATTAATTACTAAATTTGTTGACCAAAACAATGGTGTTATTTTTATGTAATAAAATTTTCTCTCTCCTTATGACAACTTTCAACATGTTCAATGATTTCTTTTTCATGGTCAGTAAAGATGGAAATGTAGGCATTTGTCTTCACATAAACCCTGCCTACCACATGGATAGTAAAACAGATGGTAAAACGTCAGGTGTGCAGGCAGAGTGTGTGTCCGAGCTCCTGACTTGACCACTGGCACCACAATACTGCATCGGGCGCCACCTCGTGGCCCTCTTGGACACTGACCCATGCTGACACTGACGAAGCCCATTGACATTCACCCAGATCCTGCTAAATGATCCCTGAACAATTTAGATTAATGACGGGGTCATGTTGAAAGAAAAAAAAGGATGATAATGCTCCTTACGTATACACAGAGATGCTGTGTGCTGATTTTTCTCCCTTCACTGAAACGAGGGGATTTCCAGTGTGGAGTTCACACAGGGCGCGTTCTTGTTCGTCTACATTACTGTTCGTTGAGCTGGATCTAGTACAGTGCCAAATAGGGAAATATTAGTTTTCTGTGAATCATTAACGGAAGGAAAGTAACATTAAGTAGTATATTTCGGAAAGTCTGTTTACACATTTTATTATGAATTTTCACATAGTTCTAACTTTATTTCGGGATTAAGATCTTATAATTTTTTGTTCTGTGTATTTGATTCATAAAAACAACACATTCGGCACAACACCGGCTCGTTCGTGTTTTAATTTAGATTAATTTAATCATCTTTTTAAACTAACATGTAAAAAGTAGGCTACACAAACAAATTAGGTTTTTACACTCTCCAAGATGCAGACTGGTAAATCAAGTGTGGGAGTTTGCTGATACTCATCTTCAGAGCAGCTCATTGGCAGCTCAGGATTTGTTGTTTCTGTCCAAGAAGTGGCCCAAATGGTGCAAGACCCCATTGAGTTGATTTTCCTCGCCGGTTCAAAAAGTCACGTCCCTCCGGGAGAGGGGCGAGCGCCGAGAGAGAAGAGCGTAGGTTAATCTCTTTGGTGCGAAAAGACAGTGCGGTGATAGCGTTGCTTCGCTGGCGCTGTACGTAATTTCCGTGCTGAAGTTCCCGTCAGATCGCATCTGACCTCTCCAAGCAATTCTTTCAACACAAACCACTGATCTGGGGTGCGTTTCCCAAAACCATGGTTGGCAATGGGAACTTTGTTAGCAACTATGGTTTTGGGAAACGCACCCCTGGCTGTCTTTCAAAACGCAAAGCTTGTATTTTCTTACTAAACTTATCTGTTTCATACAAGTCTGGGTAGTGTATGCTAATTGTATAGGTAACGAAAAAATAATAATTTCATTAAAGTAAACGGAGATAAACGGACTCATATAGTGCATGTTTTATGCCTGGTCGTTTCTAACAAACCACCGGTGCCAACCCCCCGTTTTGAAAGACAAAAAAAGTAATTTAAAAAAGATATTTTAAATAGGCTGTTCATATTTATCTGCATGCCTCAGTTTAATTATTCTTTTTACTGAACGCACAAATATATATATATATATATATATATATATATATATATATATATATATATATATATATATATATATATATATATATACAGTACAGACCAAAAGTTTGGACACACATTCTCATTCAAAGATTTTCTTTATTTATCAAAGTTTTCTTTATTTTCATGACTAGATTCACACTGAAGGCATCAAAACTGAATTAACACATGTGGAATTATATATGGAATTATATACATAACAAAAAAGTGTGAAACAGCTGAAAATATGTCATATTCTAGGTTCTTCAAAGTAGCCACCTTTTGCTTTGATTACTGCTTTGCACACTCTTGGCATTCTCTTGATGAGCTTCAAGACCTGAAATGGTCTTCCAACAGTCTTGAAGGAGTTCCCCGAGAGATGCTTAGCACTTGTTGGCCCTTTTGCCTTCTGTCTGCGGTCCAGCTCACCCCTAAACCATCTCGATTGGGTTCAGGTCCGGTGACTGTGGAGGCCAGGTCAATATATATATATATATAGTGTTCCTGTAGCTCAACTGGTAGAGCATTGCGTTAGCAAGCGCAAGGTTGAGGGTTCGATTCCCCGGGAACACATGATAGGTAAGAAATTGATAGCCTGAATGCACTGTAAGTCGCTTTGGATAAAAGCGTCTGCTAAATACATAAATTTAATTTTAATTTATTTTTTTAATATATATACACACACTCACCTAAAAGATTATTAGGAACACCTGTTCAGTTTCTCATTAATGCAATTATCTATTCAACCAATCACATGGCAGTTGCTTCAATGCCTTTAGGGGTGTGGTCCTGGTCAAGACAATCTCCTGAACTCCAAACTGAATGTCAGAATGGGAAAGAAAGGTGATTTAAGCAATTTTGAGCGTGGCATGGTTGTTGGTTCCAGACGGGCCGGTCTGAGTATTTCACAATCTGCTCAGTTACTGGGATTTTCACCACAACCATTTCTAGGGTTTACAAAGAATGGTGTGAAAAGGGAAAAACATCCAGTATGCGGCAGTCCTGTGGGCATAAATGCCTTGTTGATGCTAGAGGTCAGAGGAGAATGGGCCGACTGATTCAAGCTGTTAGAAGAGCAACTTTAACTGAAATAACCACTCGTTACAACCGAAGTATGCAGCAAAGCATTTGTGAAGCCACAACATGCACAACCTTGAGGCGGATGGATTACAACAGCAGAAGACCACACTGGGTACCACTCATCTCCATTACAAATAGGAAAAAGAGGCTACAATTTGCACGAGCTCACCAAAATTGGACAGTTGAAGACTGGAAAAATGTTGCCTGGTCTGATGAGTCTCGATTTCTGTTGAGACAGATGGTAGAGTCAGAATTTGGCGTAAACAGAATGAGAACATGGATCCATCATGCCTTGTTACCACTGTGCAGGCTGGTGGTGGTGGTGTAATGGTGTGGGGGATGTTTTCTTGGCACACTTTAGGCCCCTTAGTGCCAATTGGGCATCGTTTAAATGCCACAGCCCAGTCACCAGATCTCAACCCAATAGAGAATCTTTGGGATGTGGTGGAACGGGAGCTTAGTGCCCTGGATGTGCATCCCACAAATCCTATCAATACGGGCCAACATTTCTAAAGAATGCTTTCAGCACCTTGTTGAATCAATGCCACGTAGAATTAAGGCAGGTCTGAAGGCGAAAGGGGGTCAAACACAGTATGGTGTTCCTAATAATCCTTTAGGTGAGTATATATATATATATATATATATATATATATATATATATATTATTCCGTGGCAAAATGGGCTTCCACACTAAGGGGTATTCACCATATTTTATTATTGTAATTATAAACCATAAAAAATATAACAGTTTTACCATTTACTGTACTATTTTTCTAGTTATTTACTGATAGTGGCTAATCTGAAGTCTCACACATTTTCAGAAAATATCTTACTTCCTCATTGCAAAATAAGGCGGACAGCCCTAGTGACCTTGAGAGACAAGTTTTACTTTTGTCCAGTTGATTGTCTGTATATGTGGCAACTGTCCACAGATCAAAGCTGGCGTACAGTATCATGGACAACCAGACTGCACTGAATGAATGGGCTACGGAGCTCTGTTTGACTGGACTCAGGTGTGTGTGTGTGTGTGTGTGTGTGTGTGTGTGTGTGTGTGTGTGTGTGTGTGTGTGTGTGTGTGTGTGTGTGTGGATGGATTGCCCCTAGAGCCCTGTTTGACTGGAAACAGGTGTGTGTCATCCAATGCTGGAGGCTCAGACTGATAAACATTATTGGAGAACATCTGTAGGCTGTCACAACAAAGTGTGGCAATCGGAGCCACCTCCAATCTATCAGACTCGAGGGCTCTGTCCACAGACAGCCCCCCAGCTTCCATCACTCACACCAGGCAGCACGTGTCAGGGCACAGGGGTCCCAGCCTGGCTCTCCCACCTGCAGTGATGGTCTACTGCACTTGAGACATGCTACAGCCATGGTGCCTGTGAAAAAGACAAACACTCACATACACATGCATGTAGAGGGCCTGTTCCACTCAGGTGGGCTTGACAGGTGTAAGCAGGTGACCTCTGATGCGTTTGACCCTCCCATCTGAGGAGCAGAAGAACATGTCCTCCACAATGTCCCACTACCCTCTACCTACACATCTGTGTCCTTCAAACAACGTTTTACTCGGGTGATCAAAAATAATAGCATGTGTGATCTGTACACTGATGTTTAGATCTTTAAATGAAAAATCAGTACACTGCGGCAAAAAAAAAAATTGTTTTATTTGAATTAACAAAATGACAAACAACATGAAGTGTTTGCTGTACAAACATATTTAATACAATTTAAAGCACCAATACATCTTTTCAATGTACAAAGAAATTTTACTTTAGTTTAATAACATTTTGAGAGGAACAAAGGCAGAACAGAGGAACAAAACACTTTTTACAGCATTTTTATTTTTTTACAGTAAAAGACTGTTGAGTGAGTGCTAAGCACCATCATTTATAAAGATTTGGATTGTTTGTAAAACGTCTTTTGGAGGAACCGTCCGTTAAGTTTACAAGCGTCAGATTGTTTCAAAATCCTGTCGGACGGCTTAGGACATTAAAGACATTGTCATAAAAAGATGCTAAATTTAGTGTTGGTGTATGTTTACAAGGTAAACTTTAGACTGTGTATGTCATGTATGGAAGGCAGAAACCCCACTGAGTGTTGGTTTATTTTGATGTGCCACTTTAGTGGTGTATTTGTGGTATGTACTACAGAAATGAGTGGTAGAGGCTTCACTCTGATCCCGTAATATAGAGGTTCGGTCTGGCTTTGTGGCTCGGTGGGCGTTTGGCTGATCGGATGGTTTGGTTTGACCGTCTTATGTGGGGCTTATAAGAAGCAGCAAGTTTATGCACACACAGCGTTTTTAAGTCACATCAAACTAGTCCACCATGCTGTGTGTATGATATTCACATTAAAACACTCATTCATAGCCACAGTGTGTCCCTTCACCAAAGATATTCATATACTCACACACTCATTGACAGCCTGTCAGTGGTCTTGTGTGCATCCATGAAGAGAAAATGTGTTTTGATAATATATTGATTAATACTAATATGCTGTTTCATATGCTATATTTCAGTATTTAAAAAGCTTTTTTTCATTCCATATTCATTAGTTTCAGTATTTTCCACTGATATTTCCACCTCCAGTATGCTAAAATGGGGGTGGATTTTGGGTGATCGATCACAAAATGTGCAGTTCAACTAAATTCCTCTATGAAAATTTTATTTTAGAATATAAAATAAGTGTAATAAAGAAAAAGGAAAGTTATAAGAGGAAGTAAAGATAAATACATATGCTAACACTCTCAAAAATAAGATGTGAAATGTGAAAGAACTATTTGTATTTTAAGGGGGATGTACAGGTTTGGAAATTGCATGGATGGACCATGTACAGTAAAACCCACAGTGACACACTCGCACACACTGTCATATGTTCCTTCACAAAACTCTCTCACACACACACACACACACAAACACACACACATACACATTGTGAAGTGTCCTGCTGTGATTCACTTAAAATAACTGTCAGAGAGAGGCGCCGTTACACAGACAAGCAGGAGGCCCTTAACAGCTCAGGGGTCCATCACACACACGCACACTGAGCCTGACACGCATGCTGTCACACAAACTCTTGCTTTGAGCTGAAATAC
This sequence comes from Carassius carassius, assembly GCF_963082965.1. NCBI lineage: Eukaryota > Metazoa > Chordata > Actinopteri > Cypriniformes > Cyprinidae > Carassius > Carassius carassius. The sequence goes on from NC_081795.1 coordinate 5,881,415, forward strand.
TCGGGCTTGTGTCATGACTGACAGGAATAAAAAGACAAGTCGAATTTAGGGAAAGAAAGATGCCGAGGAGGTGAGAGATAAAAGAAAGTAAAAGAAAGTTTGAGTTTGAGCCAATGCAGCTGACTCTCACACACTTTAAAGGGTTAGTTCACCCAAAAAATAACTTACTAAGCTAAATGAAGACATACACTTGAACTGTTTTTATTACAGCTAATTATTGTATATTAGCACAGCAGATTAAGTCAAATGGTAACCCTAATTTTCTTTTACAGTTTAGTCTAAAAAATATTATGTACTTTATTTAAATATTTGAAATACATATTTATTTAAAGAATATGTATGCATGCATATATATGAAGAGTTCAGATGCAAAAGCCTCTAAGTTCCATCTGAAATTCTCATCTAAAATTAGGATTTTTATCAAGCTCCTATGCTTAGGATGAGTCATTTTACTTTAATTGCAATGTGCAGGTCCTTTTCCAGGCTATTAAAGTGAAAAAACTGAACATGAATATAGGAGCCTGATAAAAATCCTAATTTTAAATGAAAATTTCAGATGGCACTTAGAGGCTTTTGCATCTGAACTCTTCATATATATATATATATATATATATATATATATATATATATATATATATATATATATATATATATAATAACCTTATTTTAATTTTATTTGAATACATGATGTGAAATTATAAATGTACATATTGACTAAGAGGCATGATTAATTGCATTAATTTATATTAGTAGTAGTAGTAAAATAGATATCTTATTTATATGCACACACCTTATTTATTCACTTATGAACATGAAATTATCAGCCCTAATTTTTTATATTGGAGGACGTTTTCAGATTTAAATAACTTCAGGGGACAATTTTGGAATAAATATAATATTTATTTAATTTTGGTATTTCTATCAATTGCATTATGAGAAATTATGAATTTACATGTAGACTGAGGGACATGATTAATTGTATTAAATGTAAACAATAATATGCATGTATGTATGTATGTAGTATTATTATTATTAGTAGTAGTAGTAGTAGTAGTATTTGCACTCTAAGTTTTGAATTAACATGTCAATTCAACAACCATAATTTTTAGTGTTAATGATATATTTCATCACATTTAGCTAACTTCTGAGGACAAATTTGTAAACCCACACACATGCAAACCATCACCTTCTTCACAGGTGGGTCCCAGCCATGTGAGAGGACAAGAGCAGTGACCTGTGCGCTGGTCACACTGGCCTCCATCTGCACACTGACATGGGAAAGAACAGCCTGGACCATAAGACCTGCTGTCACAAACTGAGAGAGAAGATGAAGGTTTGAAAGTTTGAAGCAAGGTTAAGTGAGAGTTAGCGTAAGATGTGTAAGGTGTGTGTACCTTTCTTACAGTTCTTTCGTGTCTTTCCGGGTGGACAGTGACACCGTCCAGTGGTCAGATCCCAGGGCGTCTCATCACACTCACAGAGTTCTGCACAATCGTGTCCAAAATGCCCAGCATCACAACCTGTTACACACACACAGTCAGAGAAACAATCAAACTGACATGTTCATACTTTCTTTGCTGTCCAGTGAGCTTTCAAGCTTTCAGCTGGAGCTTTAAACTTCAGAAATGACACAGAAGCAAAGAAGTCCATAAGAATCTTCTGAAGTTAAATAGTAGCTTCGCGGGACACACAGACCTTATTTAATTCATTACTCAGTAATACTTGTCCTTTCCAGTGAACTGTTAATCATTGAGTCACTGAGTCAAAACAGAGAACTGAATCAGTCCAATTCATGAATGAATCATTTAGGCTGCTTTTGTGAACTTTTGATCAACTGATTCATTTAAAATATGTGACCCTGGACCACAAAACCAGTCTTAAGTCGCTGGGATATATTTGCAACAATAGCCAAAAACAATTTTTTTTAATGGCAAAAATCATTAGTATATTAAGTAAAGATATTTTGTAAATTCCCTACTGTAAATATATCAAAACTTAATTTTTGATTAGTAATATGCATTGCTAAGAACTTCAAAGGTGATCCACTTAAGAAAGTAAGTCATGAATTACAACAATTCTATACCTAAAATATAAAGTATAATTCCATGCGGATGATGTAGATGTTGTTTTAAAATTGAGATGACTTACATTTTTCACACTTGTCACCCTGGTAGCCTGGAGGACACGAGCACTGTCCGGTCACATGATCACACAGGTGCCTATGTTTACAGTCACATGATTTAGCACAGAATTAACCCATTCACAGGATCACACATGCCTCCTTTTGCACACTTACAAAAACTCAGACACTGCGCTCCATAGCGCCCCCTAGGACATGCTGCACAGAGGACAATTTCACATTAATCACCAATAATTTGTCATAACAAAATCTGTGCATAAATATGAGAAGTGTTGTTTGGTTCCGTTATGCATCAATTCATGCAGGTTACTTCTGTTAGCTCTGTGTTTCAGCAAGGCACATGGATCTGTCTTCAATTTGGACCACATGAGGATGGTTTACCAAGCACTGATTAATCCTCATCCAGCACTAAATTATACTATCAACACTTAATTTCCACTGGATATCTCATTTTAGCCTGAAACCATACTTATTCCATGCAGAAAAAAAGAAGTGGCCTGATGAGCTTAGTGATTTTATTTATTTTATCCCAAGGTACAGTACAAAGCCAAAAAATGTTACAAAAAGGTACAGCAACAACTCAAGTTCACAAGTACAGGAAAGCCCTATTTGAACAGGACTGATCTTACTCGTGGATGATACTTTTGTGTTTTATGGGTATACACTACCAAAGTTTGGGGTTGGTAAGATTTATTACAAATGAAAGAAATTCATAAACATTACTTAACACCAAGGCGTTTATTTATTTTATCAAAAATGCAGTAAAACAGTAATATTGTAAAATGAATATATTTAAAAAATTTAATTTATTCTTGTGATAGCAAAGCTGAATTTTAAGAAACATTATCAGTTAAAAACATCTTAATATTTGTAAACTTTTTTTTCAGAATTCTTTGATGAATGAAGGCCAAAATGTAACTAGAAATAATAACATTCTAAAAATCTTTTTCTTTTTTCAATTGTATTAAAATACTTTTCTTTTAATTTTTTGGGATTTTGTGAATTTAACACTTTTTCATTTAACATTTAACACTTCTGGGTTAAATATAGTAAAGCAACGTCAGATATGATTCTCACTCAAATTATTCCATGTATCATATCACATATTCCACATCCAGACAATAGAAATCCCAAATCCCATCCAAATCAGTGCATGAAATCACATTAATTCTGTACTAATAATTGTACAGTTTTTCATGTCAGGATGTATGTTCATTGTTACACTGTAGCAGGACAAACGTTCATCAGACCTCCCCTTAAGCAGGCACCTCATCGTTTTATCTATTAACTATGTCCTGCTCCAGACAGAAACTTCCAGTAACAACAAGAGCACAGATGGCATTATTTCCAAATAAACTACAATTTCAATTATTACTATTAGCACAGGCACTCTCATCGCTCAACATGAATTTAAAGAGCTAGCCACACATGCGATCGCTCGAGCACAAACAGCCACACTCACGTGTACAAACACACACACCACACACAAGTTTACTTAAGCTCTGGATCATTAGTGCAATGGCAAAGTGGGTCTGAATTGGCAGTGCAGCAAAAGGAGCAATCATGTTTCTTTGGGTAATTTAGACTGGGAAAACAATAAGCCAATCGCTTTGATTCGCTTGCTTATTTATTTGTTTCCTCGCCAGCAGATCTGCCGACACGGAACATAGAGAACCAGCTACTTATAGTCATCTGTAAACATTAAACACAGGGAACGTATGCAGTGGCACTTCTGTGAGATGCTCCGAGCCAGCGTTTTCAAAGAGGCTTAGAAAATCCCTCCTGGAAAATCCCATTCCATTCCCACTGATGAATGATGAAACACAAAGATTAGGAATCTCTCGCTTCTGTTCTTTATCAAATTCCCTCACACAGGAAACTGCAGAAATTGAACTAAATAAAAACTAAATATTGCAAATAAGCCCTGGGATAGAATCAGAGGGAAGGCCAATAAAACCCTTCAAGTGCAGGAATGAGAGACACAACGTATTTTGATATTATTTTGCTTATGAAGTCATCATAACACTTACGGCTTTCATGTCCTAACAAGATGAAGATGTGAATGTTATAGATTTGGGAGAATGGATGGGTGAAGGCACAAAAAAAAGAAGAAAAGAATGGCTGAGGTTGAAAAATTGGCAAGTGGGGAAAAGGCAAATAAGTGGAATAACACAGCTATTCACAATGTTGTTATTGTTAACTGAAACTATAATTTTTTTCATTAATTGCAATTAAGGTGAATATATATATACTTTATATATTTATATATATATATATTAGATGAAAAAATAGATGAAAAATATAAATGTTGCGTTGACAACTAACTGAAATAAAATAAGAGCTATAATTACTATAACTAAAACAGAAATACAAATTATTAAAGCTAAATAGAAATTAAAAATATACATAAAAACTAAAAACAAATAAATGTAATTCAAATAATAATAAATACAACAATATTGCTAAAATAACACTGCAAAAGATCTATACCAGGGCAAATGCACTGCAGAGTTTAGCTCTAACCCTAATCAAACACACCTGAGCATGCTAATCAGTGTCTTCAGGATCATTAGAAAATCACAGTTTGGTGAGTTTGATCAAGGTTGGAGCTAAACTCTGCAGCGCAATGGCCCTCCAGGACAATATTTGAATAACCTTAATCTATAACTTGTTCACAGGAAGGTCCCAGTCTACCAGGGACGCAGTTACACCTCCCAGTCTCTGAGTGGCACTGTCCTCCCTCTCCACACAAACACACCTGAGCTCAGTCTCTCCCATAGCGACCTGTAGGACAACCTGAAAGAAAAAGACAGAAAAAAAAAAATGTTATTAGCTAGAATTGCAGAATGCAAGAGCGGTCTAAATATGAATTTTTTTAAATCTAAGCTACGTTTAACTTTACACTTTCCTGAGATGCTGAAAAGCAGCAAGATGCTAAACACGGGCAAAGATGTCTGTCTGATGTGTGTTTATTCAGACCGACAGATGCACGAGGCAGTCCTGAAGTCACATTGTTCTAACAGTACGGGCCGTAGGTCGCGTCGATACTGTGATCATTATTTAAATTAAAGCACATGTATAAAACAATGCAAAAGTATGTAAATTGTTATTATATACAGTATAACTACACTGTTTGTTTGTGTTTAATGCCATGCCAGCTTCTGTGGCTATTTTCATGATGAGAAATATTTATAGCTAAATTATATTAGGTTTTTACAATTTATTTTACAGTATAACTACATAACAACAAACACATATATACACACACACATATATATATAAATATTATATATATATATATATATATATATATATATATAATGTTTTGAAAGAAGTCTCTTGTATGACAAATACAGTAAAAACAGTAAAACTGTGAAATATTATTACAAGAATATATTTTAAAATGTAATTTATTCCATTTTTAGTTTTCAGCATCATTACCCCAGTCTTCAGTGTCACATGATCCTTCAGAAATCACTGGGAAAAAAAATGCTGATTTGCAGCCCAAGAAACATTTCTCATTATTATAAATGTTGAAAACAGTTGTGCTGCTTAATATTTCTTTGGAAACGGTGATATACATTTTTTTCAGGATTCTTTGATGAATATAAAGTTCAAAAGAACAGCATTTACTTGAAACCTTTTTTAACCCCTGATTTGAAACCCAGATTGAACAACTAATAAAACTGCCTTATTAGTGTGGTTGCACAGTTGTGAAAACAACCTAGATATCAATATATAGATATCAACCTGCAGATATCAGTCTATTTCAGATTGATATCTATGGAATATGTCTAATTTAGGTGACAGCGGTTGCCATAGTAACCAGGTAGACAGGTGCATTTCCCAGTGACGTGGTAACAGCTGTACGGATCTCCAGAACATGTGCACATTTGAGAACAGTTCAAGCCAAACCTGCCCTGAGGACACACTGAGAGAGAGAAAAACATTAGAAAATGACACAATACATGCAGAGATGACTTGTGTGGGGTTTCCCTAAAATGTCAAGTTGTCTAGACAAATTCCTGAAAAGACATCAGGCCTCATACAGGAAGGAGATATGATATGATATGTATGATATGTATATATATATATATATATATATATGTGTGTGTGTGTGTGTTCACCACACTGGAATGTGTAAGAGCTAAATTCTGACTCCAGACTAAAGAGAATAATTAGACTGTTGTCATTAGCCGTGTCTACTGCAGTGTGTGTGTGTGTGTGTGTGTGTGTGTGTGTGTGTGTGAGAGAGAGAGAGAGAGAGAGAGAGACAATTTATGTCTGTTCTAGACTTCTTATCCTTAGACAGACAAAAACAAAGCCTGCTGTTTGAGTTGGCCACTCAGCGCTAACCTTTATCAGATGTCTCACATCCACAGAGAGAGAGAAAGTGAGAGTGGTTGGGCGGGTGTTGAAAGAGAGTCGGGGAGCATAACCCTAGCGTGTGTAATGTAAAAATGATATAGGCAGACACAGGGAGATGTGAATTACTAGTAGAAGTGTGCATAAGGCTGTTTGAATATATTTTTAGTGTATTCTAGAGTGATGAGTGGAACCAAATATTGCTGTAAATTATAAAATGTAATCTTAAATTAAACCGAATGTTTGTCTTTTCCTCCCTTTGCTTTGATTAAGATGCTCAGATTAAGGAATGTATAAATGGACAGATCACTGATTCGAGAGTGCTTTGACAAAACAGGCAATATATAGGATTAGGAGTATAATTCTCCTGCTTCCTTTTTCTTCCACATAAAATATGGTTAGAAATACTGTAAAATGAACTAAAACATGATTTCAATCTTATTGTTAGCTCAGAAAGTTACTGCAATCATATCTGAAATGTTGTATATGATACAGTACGTGTATTTATTAAAGCAGTCAATTTCTGTTTCTTTCTGGTGTTACTATGGTAATAAGACCTACTTCAAGTGATGGAAATTATTCAAAAACAAACAAAAAAATTATTTACAATTTTGATAATAAGAATACATAAAAAATAAACAGTGTATAAGCACAATTTTATTTAAGACTTTATATTGTTCAAAGGTTTGAGGACAGAACTTTTTTTTCATTCTTTTTCAGCAAGGATACATCAAATTGTTACAAATCAAAAAGATTTATATTCATGTGTAATTACATTTAAATAAATACTGTTCTTTTGAACTTTCTGTTCATGAATTTTATTCAACATTTACCACATTAACCAAAGTATGAAGCAGAACAACTGTTTTCAACATTGATAATAATAATAATAAAACACAAAATGTTATTAGAATGATTTCTGAAGGATCACTGAAGACTGAAGACTGGCACTGAAGACTGAAGTAATGATGCTGAAAATTAGCTTTGCCATTACAGGAATAAATTACTTCTTAAACTATATTAAAATAGAAAACAGCTATTTTAAACTGTAATAATATTTCACAATATTACTGTTTTTACTGTATTTTTGAACAAATAAATGAGCATAAGAGACTTCTTTCAAAAACATTTTTAAAAATCTTACAGACCCCAAACTTTTGAGCAGCAGTGTAAATAAAAATATTTATAATGTATCTGTTTAATATATATTAGTCTATACAGTTATGAGTTATGGTCTTACAGGTGGTTTTAGAGGTAGGTGTTGCTTCTTAAAAAAAAAAAAAAAAAAAACATGAATGAATCAGTAGGATGAATAAAACGAGAGAGGTCTTACTCGTCTCACAGCTGTTACCAGTGTACCCTGCAGAGCAGCCACATCTGCCCGTCACATGATCACAGGCCACACCCCCTGGACAGATGCATCTTTGCTCACAGTTCCTACCGAACCATCCAGATGCACAGGCTATACACACAACATACAGACAGACAGTGAGAAAGAAAGCAGATGGATTGCAGAGAGAATGGCCTGCGATCACCCATGTGAACATTCCAGTGTGTAATGGAGACAGAATACAGTCATTTGTGTAATGACATGTGAATCGCTGCTATCAGTGCTTACAACCTCCTCACTATACAGTTTTTTACAATCATTTTGCTACTATTTTCAGAACCTTGATGTCATTTTTCACAACTCTAGACACAAAACTCACAACGGTTATCACTTGTAACACAGGCTGTCTAATGTTCAAAACATTGCCTTGAGCATTCACATCTTTAAAGAAATCTTGCACTTGCACAATCATTGGTTCAAAACACAACTTTACTGTGAAATACCATTGAAACATAACTATAGATCACCCACACACAAGCAAAAGATAGTTTCACTGTGTCATTGTTCATACAATCATTAAATATTGTAGAACAAAATAGGTGATACAGGTTTCATTATGGTACTACATGTACAGTAAATACATCTCTGTAAAAGTACTGCAGTAGTAGAGAGAATACTACAGACACAGTGGAATCATTGAACAAAGTTTGTAATATATTGATGCAAAACACTACAGTACTGTACAATTACAACATAGGTTTATTTGAATCAAAGCAAAAATAATTAGCTATGAAACTGAAACCCACCACACCATCTTCTGATATAGCTACACACATGGTAATGTTAGCCCCACGTTGTCCAGGTACTTGAATGGTTTCCCGCTGGCCAATGAAATTCTGACCTCTCCTCCTTGTCTTGGCCAGATTAAAACCTGCCTCATCCAAATATATGAATTTGTGATGGTCATCAACAGCATCCAGCTCTGTTACCCTCTAAAAATACATTTTAGAAAGAGATTTAGAGATTACTGTACAATGTATAATTTTTGGGAATGTTTTTACAACAGCCATCTTGAAACTGAACTTACCTGAACATACTCAGTCCTTATTTGCTTCACTCTGTCTGCATTTCTTTCGAAAGGCACACGGTATAGATACCTGGTGCCTTTTCAGTATGCTTGCAATAGTCGGCAAACTTATGGATCCCACATTGTTGAACATGTCTTCATTGTCCAAGATATGCTGGCGAATTTCTGTAAGGTGAATATAATTTCTGGCCCGAACCAAATCGACCACAGCCTGCTCTTGTTGGTCAGTTAGAATTCTGCCTCTGCCTCCACTATTTGGCCTGGTCACAAAAGTACTGTCAATACTGTAAATAGTCTGAAAAGGTGGTACAGTATTTGGGGCCATAGACACAGTGTCTGATGAAGCATTATGATAAAATATTAGGCTACATCCATGGATATTGTAGTCTAATTGGTTCATGCTCCGTGCTAATTGGTGACAATGAATCTCGTTATCTTGAAACGTTCATGATTTACAGTAAACATGGAAGATTGTTTGTGTGTTTCCATACTAAGAGTAATGCAACAGTTACTTATCATTTTGAGCAGTTGTATCAATTGATAGTTAGAACATTGTAAGGAAATGAACAGACACTCATTTGAAAAGTAATGTGTGGATTGCCTTTTGAAATAGTAGCACTTTGATGTTAAGTTGTGTCATATTGAACGGGTGATTTTTGTTGAATGAACAAATGATCTAAGTTTTATGTGTATTGTATCCAAGCAATTGAGAAAAGGGTTAGAGTTTTGAAAAATGTGCATTTTGATCATTGGTTGTGAGTTTTGTGTCTAGAGTTGTGAAAAATGACATCAAGGTTCTGAAAATAGTAACAAAGTGATTGTAAAAAACTGTAAATCACCATAATCACTTACATCTTACTAAATAGAGCCAAATAAAGCACTCTGAGTGAGTCTGTGTGAGAGAGAGACAGATGTGTTTATGAGTATATAGGGTCTTTGGATGGTAAAGGACATGTTTGTGTATAAGAGAAAGGCTGTACATGTGTATATATTAAATAATAATACATGAGTGTTTTAGATGTGAATGAGTGACTGAGTGAGTGAGTGTGTGTGTGTGTGTGTGTGTGTGTGTGTGTGTGTGTGTGTGTGTGTGTGTGTGTGTGTGTGTGTGTGTGTGTGTGTGTGTGTGTGTGTGTTTGTGTTTTAGCTCACTCTGTTGGCAGCTGGTTCCTGTCAACCCAGGTGTGCACCTGCACTGACCACTCTCCGGGTCACATGACCCTCCAGTGTGGCGGCTGGGACCAATTGTACCCGCTGGACAAGCTAGAACACAAACACATATTGGAACCAAATAGTGCTGTCAAAACCGATACCGATATTGGCACTGAAGTTGTAAAAATGTGCCAGCACTCCACAGATATGTCTGTGATTGGCTCGGTACTTTTGACAACACTAGAACCAAATTAAACTTTAAAAAATCTAAATATGTAGTACTTTTTGTTTTTCTTCATTTACTCACATACACATAGATACATGTTCAGTGATATATGTTCTATTCTAGATGTTCCAAATGCCTGTGTTATGTTCAACGATCTATTAGTAAGTTGATTCAAATAGAAATGTGACAAAACTGTCATTCATTTATTTTCATTCATATTCACATTTCTTTGTAAATCAGCTACTGAACTGTTACATGATATATCTGTTTATGACTCTTTGAATAGAAAGCATTTGAATCAATTTAATGCAAATTTAATGTAAAAAACAAACCCAGGCTACAGTATGAACAGTGTGGCACAAAATAACCCAGTATATGAGCCTGTGAAGTGTAAAAAAAATGTATGTGTCCACCTAACATATCTACACCAAATACAAAAATAATTGTTTTAACACACTTTATGTGATGCCTGTAAGTGATTTGTACTTTGCCTGACTGCATTCACTTTTAGCAGACGTGCTACTGTAAAACTAAAAAAGCATAAATGAGAAAAAGCAGACGCCGATCTAAATAATGATTTATGATTTTCACACTTGAAAAAACTAATAACATCACTCAACTCCAGAGAGGTTTCAGCACAGTCGTGATTACCCTGCAAAACATGTCATGGGAAAGCCAGAAGTAAAACAAAACTTCTGAGAGAGGGATCTTTAACACAAACCTCACTTCATTAAAAAGAGAGGGAGAGTGAAACAGAAAGAGAGAAGAATCTTTATTTGGCCCCTGATCTATTAAACTACTGATGGGAGATTGCATGAGAAGACGGATGGCACTAAACCAATGTTTCTGCTCAGCTCTCTTTAAAAAGCATCTAAGCCTAATAAAATACTGACAGACCCACGAATGAAACCCTCCTAAAAACCATCCTTCCACAGTAAACACAAACATTCACAGATGAGATATGCCGATTTAACCTTGCAGGATGCATTTAACCTTTCTGCAGCGCACCAGGGGGCTTTTTGCCCTTTTTACTGTATACACACAAACACATGCTTCAAAAACTGCATCAGCCATATATGTGAGGAGATAAATTGTCTATGAGGCATGTGTTTGGGAGAGCTGGATTGAGAGATTGTTGGGTTATTTCTGTGCGAGGATGCGGCATTCAGCCGGAGATGAGCCTCCAATCACACCCCAATTTAATGATGTGGGCGGCTTACCCAGAATGCATTGCGGCAGTGCCCAGCCAGCGGTGCAGTAACAGGCGCCTATGATGTGGTGACACTGGGCCTCATTCCCACACTGGCACATCTGCACACAGTCCTGCCTGTAAAAGCCAACAGGACATCCTATGGAGGAGAGGAGATTTGAGTCAGCAGCATCTGTGTGTGGATTATAATGAGCAGTACATCACTGGAAAGTCACGCTCACAAGAGCCAACAGGCTGTCAGCATTCTGATTCGAATATAATTAGGTTAGTGTTTTACTAGCATCCGTACGGACATATCCATCTTTCATCCCTTCGTCCTGTTCATCTTTCTTTTTCATGTCTCATTACCTACTGAATGCTCAGCCTGTGAATTGCTCCCATCAGCATTAATTGCATGATCTCATTCGCCACATGTGCGGCACATCCTTACCACAACAAAGTCAACATGTGTGAGGAAGACAGACAGACATTTCTAGGAAACTAGAGCACCTGCTGAGTCCACAGGTTCACTGTCTTGATGCAGAAATATGCCTCCTGTCCAAATATTCCCTGAACTCACATTTTTTCGCTTTAATCCCTGGCTTTTCAACTTGCTTTATGCAAAGCTCACATAAAAATGTAGTACAACTGGCAAAAATTGTGTTTTATTAATGCTTAAAGGTGCCATGTGCAAAAATTGAGGTAAAAATATAAAAAAAATGACCTACACGCATCAAAAGTATGAGAAGAAATAAGGGCGATGATGTCATTAAAAAAATGTCAAGTTATAGTGCTGCAGAGATATCAACCTTAATTAGCAGTAGCATTACTGAAATGTACAGCCCACTACATTTCAGTTCAGGGAAGAGAGCGGAAGGATGACTTAAGCCCTTGGCAAGAGACCACCACCCGCTACAGGGAAACAACCACGCTCGGAATCACAAATCAAATCCGATAAGAAAAGGAGCCGAACCAGAGTAAACATCGGCACTGCTTTCAATCGCTGGAGACAACTGATGGACCTGAAAGAAATGAGGTTCGACACCGAACTTGCAACATTTCTTTTGGATTGGTAAGTTAGATGCTGTTAGTATTTCGCTAGAAGTTTGTTTTATATGTTTGAGTATTTTTTTTCGGGAAGTTATAACATAGAAATGTATCGAAGGCTGTTCTATTAACGTGCTAATGTTAGCGATGGCTAACCGTAGCTGCGTTTGATAATTAGCTAGCTATAACTTACCCATTTTTTTATATCATAAGTAACCTGCTCTGTCTAGTCTGTTGGTCTCCGTGTCCTCTTTGCTTCGTGGTTTTTCTGTACGTGAGAAAATTGATGTGTTGCATGAAAGCGTGTGAAAAGAGTCAATTGCGTGTGTCTCATGGTGAATGCTTGAGAGTTGGCAGCTCTGGTTACGTTGGTTGGCGCTAGCTTGGTCAACATCAGCTGTCTGATGTAGACCAATGATGTTGACAGAATGCTGTCTGTCAAATTAATTTAATTCAAATAATGTGTATATACAACTCAATGTAATATGAACAAAACGAATATGAACATATTCACTGGTAAAGGTGTAGGGGAGTAGCTTGAAGATGTCATGTTTTAAAATCACTTGACATCACCCAACGCTCCTCTGGAGGCAAAACGTCCTCTTATAGCAGCGGTTCTCATTTCCAGTCCTCGCGCCCCACTGCTCTGGATATTTTGCATGTTTCTCTTTGTTAACACACCTGATTCAGATAATCAGCTCGTTAGAAAATGAACTCCGTGCATGAACTGTTTTTCAAATGTTCATTGCTCCCTACTCTCTGAGCAGGGGAAATCTGTTGAAGTTTGCCTCACATCGAAACATTCATTCACTGATTTGTGCTGTGCAGCGTCTTTAAACATGGACAACTGTGACATCATATACCTCTGTAAATAAATACAATTTAAATTCACGTCTTGCACACTTCAATGCACTTTGATTGGAACATATAACTACGTTCACTTCGAACTGGAATCATGGCTGAATATCCTGTGATGTCCACTTCGCAGGGCACTTATGTTCGAATAGAACAAATGTCTGAAGCGCTAAGAGAAACGTTCAAAATGTGCAGAGCAGTGGGGCGCGAGGACTGCAATTGAGAACCGCTGTCTTATAGGCTTCTGCTATGCACTAGTGTTGTTGTGAAGGTAGGGGCGGAGCATAGAGACTATGCCGTTTGTCGTTTGTTACTCTAGAGTAGACCAATTCACTTTATTGAGGCATACTGCCCCCATCTGGTATGGAATGTGGAGTATGACTTGATTTTTTTGGCAGATATGACAGATGGCACCTTTAATGAAAGGTTTTTGGTCAAGGTTTAACATGAAATGAAATGAAATAAAATGAAATGCTCATTTAGCGAATATAAAAGGTTTGGCCTATGAATATTGGTTATTTTTTGCATTTAAAGCCCAGCCTTTTTGAATCACACTTCATGCACAACAAAATCTAGTGGCTAAAATGTATACTTCTTGCATTAAAAGGTTGCTTAGTAAAATAAAAAATAATAAAAATAATAAAATAATATATTTAGGCAACTTAAACACACCGCCCACAGGCTCACTGGCATTACAGGAGTATATCAAAAATACAATTTCTAAATTAAAATTGACAAAATTGTGAAAAGTGAGCATTGCATACCATAATAAAGCCAGCTGAATAGAGACAGAGCAAGCAATTATATTTTTATAAAAAATAAAATATTGTTTTCTTTGGAAAGCATGTATGATAATGCATGCACAAAAGGACCACAAACGTATTAACATTAAGTAAACTTCTTCCGTTTTTTACATGAATTTCAGTTTTTCAAAGCTTAAAATATAATGAATATACCAAATTGGGTATATCAACTTTATAATATTTTTACGAAGATTCATAAGATTTTACAAAACGTCTAAACACTTTCTGGTCTTGTTTTCTGGTTGTTTGAAAACAATCAGATTATCAAAATCAAAACTTTAGAAGTTTGCTTCTTTGGAACACATTATGTGATTTTGCTTGCTTTTGTTTAGAAACATTGCCATCGTTAGCATAGAGTATTTGATATGAACCTACAGCACACTTTGTACAGACTCCTCTCACACGGCTACTGCATTTCATTCACACACACACACACACACACACACAAGCAAATGAAATCAGAGTCTCTCTGTATGAGCACAAGTGAAGACTGACATCCATACAATCACGGCGCATATGGTATGCAGACGCACATGATCACAGGAGATTGATCTAGTATTCCATCAGCCTGATAAGGACTTGTAAAGCGTGTGTGTGTGAGTGTGTAACGGCGGCGGATGGTTGTGATCGGCTGCAGCCGGTAAAATGTGTTTCATGGCTGAGGCCTTCAGAGATGGAGACCGGTGATAGCACTCAAGAGCTCACCAAAGACCAGCCACATGTGTGTGTGTGTATCTGTGAGTCAGTTGGTTTGTATGATTAAGAAGCATGGAAGACATCTGAGCCTGTGGAACATGAGTGGAACTGCTGGCTACATCTAGATGAACTACCAAGTTGAAAGCGTCCCAAAACAGACAGGGTGGAATTGTGGGCCTGTGGAGACCTGATCTCTGTAGTCAGAGCCTGATTTATTAAAGATGAAATCTGTGAATGTAAAAGCCCACTATAAACCAAAACAATCTGTGTCTAAATCAATGGCGCTGGAGTTGATACAGATGGAGATGGAATGCTTATGGTCCCCTAAAACCTGGTTTTGCCCCATCCAAATCATCTTTGTTGGATTTTAGTTGATTTTGGACAGTTCTACTACACTTTTCCCCTGCCGTGCAGAATCTAGATCGGCCCTGGTAATCACATGAATGATAGTTCGCTACTCACTCAACCACACCACACAGATACAGGAAGTTATTTTGGCTTACTTTCTTTCTCTGCAGAAAGACACTTTTGAGATTTTTCGTTATTGGGACTACACTGGTTATGTTGTATGTTTTTGATTCACTAAAAAAAAGAACTAGTTTTTAAAAGACTCATTTGTTAATGAATCGGATTAAATTGATCACACTGTATGTTTTTTGATTCACTGGTTTAAAAGATAAGAGTTCTCATAAGAGTAATTTGTTTTTGAATCATACTATGCCAGTTATGCTGGATGTTTTTGATTCTATAAAAAAATCAGCTCATAAGAGTCACTCATTCATAAAACTACACTGGTTGTGCCTCGTGTGTTTAGAAATATGTCATGTTTTTGATTCCTGTTCACTCATTGAAACACTCACTCATCACTCACATAATGACATCAGTGCAGGAATCTTAAATCATACGCCTAAAAACATCTAGTTACTAGATAAAATGGTTTAAAAGAGTCAGTTTGTAAATCAGATTTGTTAAACTGTACTTTTTGATTCACTGCAAAAGGATCAGCTCTTAAGAATCACTTGTTTGTGAATCGGATATCACTGCTTGCACAGTGTGTTTTTGATTCACTAAAAATGCTATATAAGAATCGTTTGTTTGTGAATCAGACTACACTGGTAACACGGTAGGCATTTTATTTCTTTCAGCCCTGTGAGGACACCTCAAAAGTTGTTTTCTTCCCATGATTGTGTAGTTCCCAAGAGTGTAGTTTGAGTATTGGTGGGTATGGTGCTGAAAATGAAGAAAATACATGCATGGAATCAGTTGAGGTATGAGCTTGTTTGCCTTGTATGTGTATTTTGTATGTGTGTGTTTGACATGTGGGGTGTTTATTTTATTTTTTAGCTAAGATAAGACTCAGCTTCTATGTTTGGCCCTGTGTGCATGTCTGTACATTGTGGTTTTCTTATAAAGTGCAGCAGCTGGATGTGGCTGTCTCATTAAGCAGAGGATGCTGTCATGCATCCAGCAGGGTGTGTCTGTGTGTGTATGTTTGTGAGATGTTTAGTCAGTGGCTTAGATTAACCACTAGAAGGCAGATACAACTCTGTACCTTCAGGTCATTGAGGGCAAAACCTTCTTACATGCTTCTAGTTCTTCTTCTTTCCTGCACTGATGACTTTGTGTCACAATAAACACATTTTTGTGTTTTCAGGTTGCTTGGCTGTGTGTGATGAGTGAATGTTTCAGTGAATAAATGGGAATCAAAAACATTCCAGTTTAAACACAGACACACACTCAGATTGCATGATGGGTGGGTTGCCCTCTCAGACTGATTGAGACTTCCTGTTTCCCTAGTGAAAAAAAGTATGAAAACACTACTTATAGAGCAAAAATAGAGATGTTCAGAAAAATATATGTCATGCATTTAAATAAACATCACTGACCATTTTAGAAAGTGGATGCATTTGTTTGTAACTCACTCTTTTTACAGTGTGATCCCACCCAGCCAGTGGTACAGGTACAAGCTCGGCCGACATGGTCACATTCGGCCCCGTTCTCACACTCACAGGATAGTTTACACTCTGCTCCGTAGAGGCCCTCAAGGCACTCAAAGACACATCATGAGAAATGCAGATTTAGTGCACATGATCAGAATTTAGTGTAAATATATAAAAACTATTGAAACTTATTTTTGGTAATTGAAATAAGGCATTGTTAAAACCTTAATTTGGACAACTTTAAAGGTGATTTTCTCAATATTTTGATTTTTTTGCACCCTCAGATTACAGATTTTCAAATAGTTGTATCTCGGCCAAATATTGTCTTATCTTAACAAACCATACATCAGTGGAAAGCTTATTTATTCAGCTTAATGTATAAATCTCAATTTAGAAATATTGACCATTATGACTGGTTTTGTTGTCCAGGGTCACAAATTAGGGACAAAGGCACATTTTAAAATTACTACACTAAAATAAGAATTGTGAATATAAAAACGAATTAAAATATTAATAAATATTATACTAGTGCATACATAATACTTGACACTGAAATACTGCAAATTTTTTAAAATTGATATATTTTGATAAACATTTTAGATATCACTATGCTATAATTGCTTGACCTCATTATGTTGAATATGGGTATTCTGGTCATTAAGAATTGTAAAATTTCAAATTATTTTATTCTCAATTTGAGAATAATAAAATAATAATAATAATAATAATAATAATAATAATAATAATAAACATTAAAAGACTTATGGGATATATTATCTCAGACATTGCACTCTGTAGTTTAATTTGGCCTAATATTATAGATCCTGTGTGTATGAAACACCTATTTTTTCCCTCATTTTTGCATACCATGCACATTATGCATACTATATACTGCAGAACTAGTAAGAGTAGTATATTAGTATGATATTCATACAATGCCAGTGTATCCAGCCTCACACACACAGCGCCCACTGCTGGCCTCACAGGTTACTGCATTACTGCCACACTGGCACACCCTACACCCCAAAAACCTGCCTCACACACTACACAGATGATGTTTATTATTCATTTGTATTCATAAAGCAAATCAAAACACACATTTGAAATTTGATAATGTAAACACACTTGTAAAGATTACTATTTGTATGTTTATTGATGTTCTTCTGCATGTCCGTTATATTTATTTTATTTTATTGTGTTTAAATATTTTTATTTTATTTTATGCACCACATGTAAAAATATTTATTTATGTTTTGATCATTAATATCACTATTTCCTACTATTACAGTAATAGCCTGCTTCACATAGAAAGAGACAGAAACCATAATTTAGTTTGTTCAGTGAAAACGAGGTGAAAAAGAAATCTGTTCAGTGAAAACGAGGTGACAGGTATAAGACGAGCTAACAGAAGCACTTAGCATTGCAGTTCAGTTCACATTGGCACATCTGTCTATCCTGTCTGAATACACTCACTCACTCTCTCTTTTTCTTGTCCTCCACAGAAACTGTAAAGCGTTCTCCCTCAAACTCACTTCACCCAATCCCCCCTGAGGATGGGATAAAAGGCTCCGTTCGAGCGAGACAAAACCATCTGTTTAAGCCATTAAGACTAAAAAATGTATGTAAGTGATCAAGAAAAACTTTTAACTAAAACAGACACTTCAAATGTTGTTTAAACATGATCTTCAAATTCATTTATTTCTCTCTTCAGCGAACAGAATGAAAGCCTATTTATAAACACACACACACACACACACACACACACACAGTGTGTCCATCATAAATCTAGCTACATAAAACATGTTTATTCCATGACTCTCTCTCTCTCTTTAATACAAAGCTACTGAACTAAACTGACAGACACTGTGAAATGACTGGCACTTCCATCTGTCAGTCATGTGAGTGTTTAGTGCATCTGCTCCTTGGAATTTTAGAAAGGACATATTGCCTGATGATTGACTGGTCACAGTTGATTTTCTGATGCAGAGCTATTACAGTAAAATAACTGAGGCTTTAGAGCAGTTCTGTGTACTGATATCTGAAAGTCTCTAGAGGGCGATGCAAAGCCATTTTTGTCCCATTTGGAAAATAGGAATCCTTTGAAAGCTCAGAATAAACTATCAGCTTATTATTTACTGAATACTGCACAGTAAACAATGCATACTGTCTGCGATTTTAAAATAGTAAGTGAAACAAGTAGGCATTAATAAATATTTACTGTACTTATGTCTTGATGTTGCCTGTTGAATTCAAAAAGTGGTGTCCAGATCTTCTTTTTTTCAGAATTCTTTGATGAACATGACTAAAAAAAAACTAACTGAATTTAATGAAAATTGAAGTCTTTTGTAACATTATAAATGTCTTTACTGTCAGTTTGGTTCAATTTAATGCATCCTTGCTGAATAAATCTAGACTTATTTTCTCTTTAAAAAAAATCTTACTGATCCCACACTTTTGACCAATAATGCATATTTATTCTTTAAACTAAAAAAAGTTGCCTTGCTTCTAAAAATTAAAATTTTTGTGCTATAATGGAACTGAGACGCTTGTAGAGTATCGAACAAGAGAAACATAGAAAGGACTAGAACTGAGGGAAGAATAAGAAATACCTCTTCTCATATTTCTCTATATTTTCCTCATGAGACCACACAAGACAGAAATGTGAAGCATTACAAAAGTAAAAGAAGGTTATGAATAATGAAATATGACATACAGTAAGAAGAGAGGAAATGTCACAAGCCATGAAGAACTGAAGATGTTAAAACGCAGTTAAAAAAGAAAACGAGACTGAAAGCATGTGTAGGGGAAGTCGTGGCCTAGTGGTTAGAGAGTTTGACTCCTAATCTTAGGGTTGTGGGTTTGAATCTCGGGTCCGCAATTAACATGACTTAGGTGCCCTTGAGCAAGGCATCGAACCCCCGGGTGCTGCAGCATAAATGTAGTGCAGTAGTGACTGCAGCATGCCTTGCCGTTTTCACACTCATCAGTGTCTGTGGATGACACACACAGATAGAAAAGCATATTCTCATGAGGAAAAAAACATTATGTAACAGTAACACTAAAAAGCAGTCAAGTATTTAAATATTGTTAGACAACATAGACCAAAGCAACACCAATAAGAATGGTTAATCATGCCTTTTTTTATTCTAGATCTGAACATCTATATTTGTGAGATGTATTCCATCTGAATTGTTTTGATGTTACATTATCTATTTTCTGTCACTGAATAACTGTGATCTGTGAATTGTATGGTGCATATTTTGTTATGATGAGTATATAATTATATACAAGGCTGTTTATAATTTATAAACTTTTTGAAAGTCTGTTTGATAGTCTGTCATTCTACCAACATCGATAATTTCTTGGGCAGGTATAAAAAAGGAAAATCTTACCCCAAGTTCTCTATAAGATATTTCAGTGTAAAACTCACTAATAATTTGTACTTTACAATAAATAAATAAACACAATGTATTGAGTTAGGATACCAGCAACATGAGTCTCTGTGCATAAGTATGTGTGTGAGTCTCTTCATGGGGTCAGCTGAGTTTGTCTCATAAAGTCAGGACATAAATGAGGTCCAGACAAACGTGTATCCATGACTCAGAACAATGGCTTTACACAATAATCTGCTGTGTGTGTGTATTTGACGGGTAGTGGAGGTCAGTTTTATGCCACAGCTGAAAAGAGATTCACTGTAGCCAGAGATCAAATAAATATAAATAAATCTAATAAAATATGCGTCCTCAGTGGCTCTCATAATGGGAGAAAATATATTGAGCTTTTTTGGGATTAAAAAAAAAATGTAGTGAATGGATTTTTTTTCATTGTATGGTGGTTGTATCCACACCCTAAGACACATTATATGAAAACACCATGATGTCCCCATGTCTAAGCTGGCGCAAGATAGTAAAATAAACAATATTTATCTGTAAAGAAATCTACATATACTTGTGTACATGTCATGCACTTGAACCAATCTTTAAAGTCCTATTCTGCCATTCTGTATCCTGTTCTGCAGCTGCATGGCACCTGTCCATTCACATTACTGCAGATATGAGCACATCCGCCTTTATGTTCCTTACAGGGGTCCTTTACATAACAATAACTATATCACAACAGTAAAATCAGTAATTCATACAAGGCGTATGCGTGTGAACTCACTTTCACGGTGTTCTTCTGAGGCTTTTCTGTAAAGCCTCAGAAACCAAGGATGGGTCGCCATAGCAAAGATCCAGGCCACACCCACACTTGGTTTCTAAGGCAACACAGCATCACCAGATGAACTCCACATCTGACTCTTTAATGTTATAAACATATTCCACATGAGGACATTCTCAGATTCCCAGATTTAGCTTAATTCTGGGGACATATTTGTAGCTTTTTATCTTTCTGGTTCATGTTTCCTTACAACCTTTGACTCTAAAGAACCTAAAGATTCCTAAATGCATCTACTTTCAGAAGGCCAAATAAAGTGCTTTTGCTTTCACCTAGAAACACACAGCACCTCCCTGACAAGGCTGCTTCAACACTAACTGCGTTAACTGAACGCCTTCTTTTTTTTTTTTACTTTTGGGCGGCATTAGACAAATATTTCCACATAGTGATGTAGATATGTGGGGCGTTTTAGAACGAGCCGTTTTAGGGGGGCGTGGCAGAGTCTTAACTTTGATAAAGAATAGCTCTTTGGATTTGAGACTTCATTCTTTGCAACTTTACAGATCTTCTTCATGTACCAGGAGCTTGTAACACTCCAAAGAAAAAGGAAAAAGTTAAAATCGCATCATATGACCCCTTTAAATACACTTATGGCTCTAAATGCAAATGTAATGGGCATTTTCATACTCTTGCATTCCTTTTCTCTAGTTCTCCTCAATGTATGGTAAAGTAATTTGGTTATCTCTCAGGGTTATAAATGCTTCAAAGAAAAGCAGCAGTATCTCAGGGATATCACCTGTCCTTCCATTGGGAGATCCTCTTTAATGGTTAAGACAGGAGTTACATAAACACACATACTCAATCCAGGCCTCACATTCAAGCATGACTTCTTTTCAAAGAGCAAGGGACTTTAAAACCTTTGCACATTAATTACCTGTTTACACACTTAACAGATGATCTGCAGCTACCAATGGGATGTTTCCATATTCTACCAAATATTAAATTACAGGTGTCTGCTTTACAGACTCCATGAAAAAAAAACAATGAATTGAAAACAGAGAGAAATGACCACAATTTAAGTAATTAAATATGAAGATTCACAAACTATATAGTCTTGACTGTGTTTCAAAACCTAAGCTGGCAGCTTTTCTGGCAATCATGCTGTATATTTGTTTCAGATACACTACCATTCAAAATCTGGGATAAGTAAGTATCTTATGCTCACCAAGCCTGCATTTATTTGATCAAAAATACAGTAATGTTGTGAAATATCATTACAATTTAAAATAACTGCAGCCATTAGAGTCTTCAGTGACACACTATGATTCAGAAATCATTTTAATATACAGATTTGCTGCTTGAGAAACTTTTTTTTATTATTATCAATGCTGAAAACAGTTGTGCTGCTTCATATTTTGGGGGGAAACCGTGATACTTTTTATTTCAGGATTCCTTGACAAATAGGAAGTTAAAAAAACTTTGATTTGAAATATTATAAATGTTTTTATTGTCACTTTTGATCAATTTAATGTGTTCTGGTCAAATGAAATGATTCATTTATTAAAAAAATAATAATAAAATAAAATAAAATAAAACTTGAATGGTAGAATATAATTTACATAAATAAATATACTGCAGACCTCTAGATTTTCAGAAGGAATCTCCATAATGTCTCAAACTGTGCTTTGCTCACATTAGCCAAGGTACTAAAGTCTGCAGTCAAAAAATCTATTTCAATTTAAATGCAAAAACTTCTCAACATATTCTGCACTATAATATCAAGATTAATTTTATAGATGATATTGAAAGCTATAAAGTTGATACTGAAAGCCCCATTTAGTCATGAACAATTAAAAAGAAATATATTTTTTGTCATTTAATAACTCATATTTTATAACACTGCATATTGACAACTGATATTGTATAAAACAGATCTTTTAAAAGTCCTAAGGGTTTTTTGTTAAAAGCAACAGAACATTCCAGCACACACACGACTGGATTTGGTTTCTCTGTCTCTCAGTCGAGATCACCTGCTGAGTGGAGATGATTCATTTTCTTCTAAAGTTCTCACTGGAATAACGTTTTAAAGATGCCAGACTAACTGCATAATCAAGCCCATCTCAACAACAAGAAGATGTAACCTACTGTTGATCGGGAAACTCACTCCTCACTCACAAGGTCTCTGTTTTCAATGCCACTGTTTTGCCGTTCAATAATCCTTCAAACCAAATTTCCATTTCAACAGCCCATGTCTGCCAGAGCGTACTGCAGCAGTGAAGCTCTTGTTCAAATATAAGTTTTTCACCAAACCAGCACATGTAGAATGTCAGTATGAGTTTCATAAAACTAAAATCGATAGCCGTCCTGAAAAAGCAAGCTTTTGAACAGGCTGCAATCTATCAGAGGACCTCAGTCATAATTTACAGACTGCTCAGTCAATGTTTGCATGCATACACATATTTGTGCTGGATCAGAACATGACATGCTTTAGTTCAGAGAAGGATGGACTGAAGGATAAAGACCAGAAGCAGAGGGAAAGTGGAACACTGGAAAAACAATTGACTCTTTCTTAATACTGTAAATTTTGGTCTCATTGTGCATGATTGATCAGGACATGTTACTCTTTAATTAAAGCTCTTTACAGCTCTGAAATAACTTTTCATTTCTGCTGACATATCCAAAGCCATGCAGACGGACCTAAAAACAATATTGGCTAACAAGATCCTTACATTTACCTACGAACATAAGTGTTGGAATATCATTCCAAACCTCTATGACTCCTTTTTTTCTGTGGAAAAACAAAAGAAGATATTTTGAAGAATGTTTAAACTTCTTTTGTCCATACAGTGAAAGTCAACGGGGTCCAAACCAACAACTTATTATATTGTATTCCACAAAAGAATTAAAGCCATACAGGTTTGGAACAACATTTAGAGTGAGTAAATGATGACAGGAATTTCATCTCTTTAAATGAAATTAAATGATTTAAGACCAAGTGTTTGTAATAGATACCCTAGTGGTGACAAGTAAATATGGAACAGTAAAGGCCCTAAAATTGAGCCTTGAGGAACACCAGTATATAGAGAGCTAATCTCAGACCAGTAACCATGAACTGGTAAAATAGGAGTAAAAAAAATAGGAGCAAAAAAAATAGGAGCCTTTTCTTTTTTCGGCACAGGAATTACAGCAGCAATCTTTAAAGGGGTCATCGGATGCTACATGCACTTTTACAAGTTGTTTTGAACTGAATGTGTGTTGGCAGTGTGTTTACACAACAAACCTATAATGATAAAAATCCACCCAATGTTTTTTTTTTTCATCTATCTTTACCCCTTTCTCAAATCGAGCCGATTGACATCCCACAGACAGGCCCCTTCCAGGATAGTTTGAATGACAGACAGGACTGGTGTCTTACCTTAGACCCGCCCTGAGTGAGCTGTCACCAATCCACCATTGTTTCACCACTGGAGCAGACAGTAGACAAGAATGTCTCCTAAGCGATTGAGGTGTTCTATTGTTGGATGTAATAATGAATATAACAGTCAATATTTTAACCAAACTATGTTGCAGACTTCATTAAGACCATAAGGAATCATATCAACTTGTGGAAAATGGGCATCCAATAACCCATTTTAATGCTGCTGGAATAACCCCAGTCTGCAATGAATCATTTATAATTCTGAGGAAAACAGGGCACAAAACATCAAAACATGATTTAAATAAACTTGTGAGAACAGGATCAAACACAAAGTTGTAGATTTCATGCAAGATACCTCCATTTTTAGTGCCTCAGAATCATGCTGCGGAAAATGTGTGAGAGGAATAGCAGCAATCCCAGAAGGATGAAATAGTGAAGGAGTGGAAACAGATGTGACAGAAATTTGTTTGCGAACACTGTACATTTTTTAACTTAAAAAATGAAAAAAGGAATTACATAACTGTTGAGAAACATGCAAGGTTGCAGTATTTACTTGAAGCAAACTTTGTAGTTGGAAACAAGTGTCTGGGATTTCCTTGATTGTTTACAATATTCTGAGAAAAATAAGATTATCCTTTCCACCTCAATTAATGGTGGTCATTCAGAAGATCCTTCCAAGCTTGATAATTGACATTCAAGCCATTCAAGGCACCATTTACATTCCATTTTCCAACAAGCAGCCTTCCTAGTACACAGATTGTCATTAAACCAATGAGCAGAGCAAGCAAAAGTAACTTTACATGACCTTAGAGGAGCAAAAGAGTCTGAAATTAGTAAAAAGAGAATTATTTAACTGTGAGACTTTCTCAGATCATTTAATATGTGAAAACAACAGAATATGAAAAAAATGTCTGTTAAATGGACTTCCACTTCCGGAATGTTATTACTGGAATGGTAACATCTGCACACCTAACATCTCCTTTTTTGTTCTACGGAAGAAAGTAAGTCATACAGTTTTGGTATACCATGAGAGTAAGTCATAGTAAACTATTTCTTTAACTTTTCTTATTCATTCTATGAACAGTGTTCCCTGCATTTTCTCTCTCAGAACTGAGAGGTGAGCATTCTCTGAGTAAAATGAGCATAACAGATTTACCAGTCCAACATGGAAAAGACATTTTTCATCACTGTCATTTCACCACCGCACTGTTTAGTCATCAGCCTTCTGCGTTACAGACATGCAGTAGAAAATGTTAATTTTAGAAACTTTGTAAAAGCATTTTAGCAGCACAAACTACCATCTCTGCATCAAACTGCAGGAGGAAAGATGCTTTAGACAGAACACACAAAAATCTTAAATTTAAACTTAAAGGTTTACTGTTAAGACTAGAAAATGAAATCTCATTTACATGCTACTGGTTGTAAGGGAGCTTCAATGTTCAAAGACTCTTTGCTGTTATACAAGCAAAGTAACTTTTTGTATTAAAAGTAAAACAGTAAGGCTATTTTTTTTTTTTTTTTACAAATACTCTAACATTAAAAAGTCTTGGGTTGGTAAGATTTGGTAACGTTATTGAAATAAGTCTCTTGTGCTTACCAAGGCTGCTTTTATTTAATTAAAAAGGAAATGGTAAAAAAATAAAAAATAAAAAAATAAAACGTAATATTGTGAAATATTACTATAAATTATTTTTTTTTAATGTAATTTATTCCTGTGAATGCAAAGCTTTACTCCAATAAAATAAATGTTCAATAAAACAGCATTTATTTGAAATACAATAATACAGTTTTTATTAACATTATAAATGCCTTTACTGTCACTTCTGGTCATTTTAATACAGCCTTGCTGGATAAAGTATTGACAATCCTACTGACACCAAACATTCGAATGATAGTCGGTCATAATCAAAACACATACACTCTCATTCTGCCTTATTCGACACCTTACAGTGTGAAAACCTCACATGTGTCAAAACAAACTAAAAAAATAGCAGTCCACTGTGAACTACAGACCAGTGGAGGCACATTAAGGGAAGTGCACATGGTGCGCTCATGAGCAACATCATGAACTATAAAACACATGCAGCAACATGCAAATATAAGAGTCTTATTTGGGACAGGGCCTTGGAATGCGAAAATCATAGCTCCTTTTTAAGTGATGATGTCATAATTACACATCTTGTTCACATGGTAAAACTCACAGAAGAATACGTACGTGAGTCAACGTGTGTACCCTATAGTTGTCAGCTGACAGTATGCAGACTTACGGATAGTAATATGCATAAGTTCCTTATTAAATACTGGGATAAGTTAATTTGTGTGGTCTGGGCTCTGCCTCAGAGAGTCACTATCAGATTGCTTCCTATGACCATCTGGGCTTAATACAACACATCCTGAGTTAATTAGAGGTCTTGCAGCTAAACTGCACAGTTGCACACTGGATCATCCCTGGAGTCAGTGTGTGGGAGACTCTGCGAAGGGTTAAATAACAGGCCTCAGTCATGTTTAACATATTTACAAATTTTTACAGTGCAGTATTTGAGTCAATTTTAGACAATACATTTTATTTAGTAAAATATATAGGGAAAAAATAAAATCAAAGTACGATACTCAAGTTTAAACAGAATACATTCAATCGTTTAATGTCCATTTATATTTCAATATAATTTCACATTTCTCATGTACTCTGGCGCTTTTGGCGACACCTATAGAGCAAGTAAAAGACTACAGAAACAATGCATTGATTAGATGATTTATCATTGTCACATTCTAAATGATTGTGCTAATGCAACACTAAAACAAAGAGCTTGCGAAATGCTTTCAGTTGATTGCATTTTTAAAAAACACTGGTGACACATTTACCATTTTACCTGTTCAGTCTAAATGTATTTAAGTAGCGCTTTACAACAACTTTGATCACTAAAAATATAAAAACAAGAAGAAAATGCATATTTTATGTGAAAATGAAAATGTATATTAATTAAAACGTCAAAACATTTCTTATTATTTGAATGTACATTGATGATATTTAAATGTCTATAAATTAAAGTTATTTTAAAGCGTTTTCTTGGATTATTTCGAGATAAAACAGTAATATATAGCCAGTTTCAGATAAAATGCAGTCACTCACATTTCACTGCTGGTTATGTATGCTATATATAATTTGGTATGTGACAAATAAAACTCTTGAAAAAATCACATGTCGGACTGCAGGTCCTGTGATGCTGCGCCCGCATGCAGTATAACACTCTTCAGGTCTTATGGTGGGCAGGTTTCAGGAGCCCACCCTCCACTTTAAAAGGTCCGATCAGTTCATTATACACGAGTAAGGAGTTGCAGTTAATAGCTTCATGAAAGCACTATAAGTTTTCTCCTTGCAGATTGAAATGATCGTGCATCCTAAAGTCCTGGAGCAGGTATCAACTGCTCTCACCGAGACAGACTGGACAACCGCACACGCAACCGCTAGGGGCCACAATGGAAACACGATGCCCCATAGCAAGGTTGTTTGTGTGTTTTACATTTATGAATATCCTTTTGTATTCTTTTGTAATAGCTACCACAGTACAAAGCAGTTAGGTTTTATTCTACTAAATGTTCGTGCTGTGCCTGTAGTGGTCATTATTGTATGTAAAGTAACAGAAAATGTACCATTTAACTTTACCACAACTTAACGCGTTTATTCAGCTGGTGGACCGTGTTTTTTTTTTTTTTTTTTTTATCAAAAAGTCAAACAACTTTAATAGAAATAAATCTCAAATAATTATTTTTTTAATCATTGCAATTCAAAATAAACTTGAACTGTTAATTATTATGATATTTCAAATATATTTTACAGACTGTGATAATTAACAAACTTTTACCAGAAGAGAAAGTGAAAACGCGTGACTTTTAAATGACATGGCTAGGGACTTTTATTTTGAATAAATGCTTCAGCGTCCGCCAGCTTCACGCAGCTGTGGTGCGTTCTGGGTTGAGCTGGCTGAGTCTTTTTCTAAAAAAAAATCAACAAAACAACCGGTTTTTACGATTGCATTTAACTTAACTGTCTCTACACGTTCGGCGGATCTGATCTCAGTGAAGGTAACTTATGAGTTTAAAAGAGTTGTGATGTGGTTTTTGGTCATGCTTTGGCCCTCTATCAGCTGTCATTGATGTAGCTACTCTGGGGCCCTGTTGTACTCATCATTGATTTCCATAGTGTTTAGGACCCAAATATGACACATTAAAGTTTTTAACCTTGTTATGTATTTTCTGTTTGATTTGAATTGGTCCACCCAAACATTCAAAACGAAACGTTGCAAGTAGTAACGTTACTGCTGCTTTCAATGCTGTCTTGTAACTAGCATGAAACCAAAAACGTCCAGATTTAGGTTGTTTTTGTTGGATAACTTCCTGAAACACAATTAAAAAAAGCATCCATTCAGTAGGCATGCTTACTAAGGATTAAACTTTGGAGCTGCCAGTATAATCAGTGGCATTTTGCTTCCTGAAATAGTTGATCTCCTGGTCAAACCAGAAGAAAGATACAGATGACTGCTGCTTTTCCTTCTGTGCTTTAGTTTAGCCTGAGGATCTGGGCTTGATAGTGGGTGGATCGGTTATTTATCTTTATTACATGCATCTAGTATTATTTAGTTACCTCACAACCAAGCTGACAGTCTAATGAGCTTTTTTGTATTTGGGGGAAACTGTCACAGGCCAGGTTGGACAACTAGTGATGCTGTATAAAAGCTTATGAAGCATTGTTTGGTGTTTGGAGGTATTCTGTCTTATCGTTTGGAAGGAACTGAAAGGGATCTTCATTGGGTTCAATCATAACCAAACCAGATCATTTAAAACCAGTGTTGTTATTGGTAACCGAAACTAAAACTAGTAATAATTGGTAACTGAAATAAAATATAAATATTAGAAAAACCTAAACTAAAAGAAAAAAAGTAGAAATTCTGCCATGGCAACTAATTGAAACAATAATAATACAAAAAGGCTAGTATAAGATAAATAAGCTGAAGTATTAAAATTACAAAACAATTTAATGAAATAAAAACTGGTTAAAGTAAAAAAAAAGAAAAAATGAAAATGACAAATGCACATAAGAAAATTAATAAAACGTAACTATAATTATCATGAAAACATAAAAATAAAAGCAAATTTAAAATGATTCAGCACACTGCAGGAAAGAATTTACAGATGAAAATATCAAAACATTGTGTGCATTCATTAAGACTGAATTTGATTCTTAAGCCTGGAATACACTGCACACATTTTTGGCCTGATTTTCCACAAATTTACTGTCTGGAGAAGTTGTCACAAGTTGCCAGTCTGTAGATTTGAGTTGACTGAATCTATAGAAATCCGCACAGTGTATGATCGTCACAGACTACAATTTTTTTAGCTTTTAAACCATTTTAGAAAACATGTTGTTTTCATTTGTCACGCATCTCCTAGCAACAAGGCACACGTTTCTGCATGAGTTTGTTGTGATCGGAACAACTTGAAAGTCTGGTAGTGTGTGATCCCCAGTCATGTAGTGTATGATAACCAGTTTTTCTTTGTCACTATTTACAAAGTCGATAAGTGTATGATGCCTAGTGTTTTAAAACTCTGTTCAGAATTTTAAAGTTGTGTTGTGCATTCCAGTCTTAAGAGGATTCCTATTTAATCCCATTTCAATCTTTTCAGATTGGTTTCAATGTATGATAAAATAAAAAAAAATTCAAATTCCACAATTGCACATTCCTTTAGAATTTTTTGATTGATTGACCTGTTTAGGTCCTCCCATCACAGCCTTCCTCCTCTTTCCCTGTAGATGAATGAAGCAGCATTCCCCTCTCCCACAGCCGAGATGGCGGAGATGAACCGGATCCACTATGAGCTGGAGTACACAGAGGGCATCAGTCAGAGGATGCGTATTCCTGAGCAGCTCAAAGTGGCTCCGTATAACCCTGAAGAGCAGGATATTTCAGAGCATGAGATGCTCCACACAGCAATGATGCATGTTCCCGAGAGAATTGTAGTGGCAGGTATGAAATGGGAAGATCTTTGCACATTAAAGTGGGATAGAAGAGTGTATTGAGTGCTGCAGTGATGATTTTTGTTGGCTAACCCAGAAGTTTGCATCACCCTGGTTCCCTTGACATAAACCCAATAGGATTTTCCATTGGCTTTTGGATTATTGCAGAAAATAGGCTCTCTGACCACCAAAAGTTCAGGATAGTTATATATTTTGTGCATCATGATAATATTCACAACTTTTGAAGTCTAAATACAAACACCACAAAAACAAAAAGCTAAACATAGGCTATAAATGAACTACACCACAGTCACCACTAAGCATCTGACAGCTTTCATTATTTATATTTAAAAACATTTTCATTGATAGTTCGAATAGTTTGCACAAAAGTGATTTTAAACACAATGCCGTAACGCAGATTAGTAAATTTGATCTATTTTATGTTGTAGAACTAAACATGAAAATCTTGTGCTAAGCACAGACTTTATTTGAGGCATTTAACTATAAAGTCATTTGAAGAAACTCACTGACATCATGTCTGGAATGTGTGATAAAAGAAAAAAGTGACAGTTTTGGCCTACAAAAGTACATCATTCCTGTGGCACTCCATTAACATTATCAAAAAAACAAAACGATTAACTTCCAAAAATGTCATTTCTGTCCTTATTTACTCTCCCTCTCAGACGATTTTCAGTGGAACACAAAAGAAGATTTTTTTAGTAAATATTCTCTTGAGATTTTGGTTTCTATAATATAAAGTTGTTTTGGACCCCACTGACTTTCATTTCTTTTTTTAGGAGACAGGAATGACGTGCAGTTTCCCAGAGATCTGGACCTCATCCAGTCCACCCCGATGGAGTCAACACTGTCCCTCAAGACACCACCTCGGGTCCTCACGCTCAGCGAAACGCCCATCGACTTTCTCGAAATGGAGCACCAGAGCTCCACCAGCCAGCCCAGTGAAGAAGTAAGTGGGACAGACCAAATTTAGCTAGACAGAAGCTGTGTAAATGTAACCGGTAGTGAACGTCACTAAAAAAGGTATAACAATGTCTAAGTTTAATAAAATGAGGAAAAACCTGTCCGTGTTTGTTTTTTCTGCTTCTCACAGGTGCGCATGCAAACCAGGACACGCAGAGAGCGCTCGGTCAGCGAGAACACAAGTGTGCATCACAATGGCCAGCTTGCCAGAAACGACTCCATGTAAGTGCAAAGCCACGAATACACTTGCATATGTACTTTTGTTTCACGTCTGCCCTGTCAACATGGCCCTCTCACTCCATTATATGTTTTTTCTCCTCCCTGGTGTCTCTCTTTCTTCTTTCATGACACTGTCTCAAAGGGGGTGAGTTAGAGCCATGCATGAATATTGTATAGTTTCGAGAAGTTTCGGTTCGGCTTTTGTGCTTTTTTGTTTGTTTTTTTTTACCTCAGTGCATGTTGTTGCATGTACAGAAGTGGTGCAATCACACTTGTCAGTTGTGGTCAAGACCAATTTTATCACAATATAAAACAACTTGTGATATTGGTCAGTGTAGGTTAGAGTTGCTTTGTCAATCAGTTTCCCTCATGCCATGACTGCTTGACAGGTCTATTCTACTCTATTGTCCTTTACTCTATTCTATTCTATTCTATTCTATTCTAATGAATGGCCACTCCTGGAGCTGTTCACACGGAGGGTTTGTACTTGTACAAAAAAAAATACAGATCAGTCATTCTCCTTCAGCCTGTTGTTTCCTTGTTTTGACATGCTTGTGTTTTCTGTTTTCTGATTGGCTGATCTGTCAGTAAAAGTCTGTAAACCTACCATTGACCAGCATCTCTTTTTCGTTTTATAGACCCCAATCAAATTAAGACTAGTACAGCTTCTGCTACTTATCTAAATGTCGCGTCCATCAGCCAAACTGTCTTTTAGCAAAGTTTAGATTATTATTATTTTTTTAATAAATTTAGATTTAGTGAAAAGAACATTTTAACAGGATCATAATCTACTAATATAAGATTTGTTTGTATTTAAATATACATTACTGTTTAAAATCTTAAAAGTATGATTTTTGTTTTAAAGAAATGAATAATTTTATTTGTTGATCAAAAATGACAGTAAAATATTTGATGATACAAAAGATTTCTGTTTTGAAAAAAAAAATAGCAAAGAATCCTGAACCAGAAATATCGTAATTTCTACTTAAATATTAAGCAGCACAACTGTTTTCAGCATTGATAATAATAATAAATGTTTCTTGATCAGCAAATCAGCATATTACAAGGATTTCTGAAGGATCATGTGACACTGAGCTTCACTGGAATACATTATATTTTAAAATATATTTAAATAGAAAATAGCTTTAAAAATATTTCATAACTTTTTGAATCAAATAAAAGTGGCCTTGGTGAGCATAAGAGACTCAAATATTTTTTAAAAATCCTAACGACCCAGAACTTTTGGGTTGTAGTGTATATAATTATTTATCAATATTAATTAATAATAAATAATATAAATCAACAATAAACAGTTAACTATATGAATTAACGGTACACAAAATCATCACCGTTACATCAGTAATTATTACACAAAACCTGTTAAGAACATGTCCAAGTCTTGTATGAACAAATGTGCTTAATTAATAATTAAAACCATTTTTCTCTCAATCATTTTTTCTTGAAGAAAAATGAGGCTGGTGAAATATGACCTAGACACGAGATTCACATAAATACCTGAGCTGTGTTTCTGAAGCAGACTTCTTTTAAGGATCTCAGAGGTGAAGTTGTGTCTGTTTGGAAGTAGTGTAGATGGATTCCACGGTTCAGTAAACAGTAAACGGTCTCATCGTTAGTCTGATGTGAGTTCAGCCTTTTCAAATCCACTTTTGCTTGTTAAAGGGTTTGTATTGGGGTTGTGACCTAGTGTTGTTTTTATAAATATATGGTGAGGCTGTTGCCCATCGATTGCAGTCTTTATTTCTTTCTCCAACTTCTATTTCACTCTCGCCTTCTTTCTGAAACCTACAGTTATTTGACTTTCTCTTTTTTTATCTTCTACCTTTCCTTTCTTGTACTTCCGTTACGTGTCCTCTCTCTCCCTCTGTTTGATTCGGTCAGTATGACTCTCTCCCCCTCTGCTGCATTGCGCACTATGGCTCCTCTCGGTGGTGCCGAGGACGGGGTTAACCTCTTCAGCTCCCGCGATGTCCTTTCCTTCATCCAGTCAACCACACGCCGGGCCTACCAGCAGGTCCTGGAGGTCCTGGACGAGAACCAGCGCAGGTGACCTTTGACATCAGACCCCCTGAATCTGCCATGAGAGACTGACTTTTGGCTAAATTAGATGATGCTTCACTGAGTAACCAATCAAATGTGTTAGATTAGGCCAGGACCAAAGTCCTCCATGACTGATAGACATTTCACGTGTCATTCTGATTTGGTGAGAAAATGCACTAAGCATATTAGTACTGGCAGACAAAATGTCATACTTTAAACCACAAAGCACAACACACTACACATTTTAGAGGTATTTTGTTAAATGACAGCTTGTGTTGTTTGCTGTTGGATGTGGACACGCTGCTTTCCTAAGCTCCGTTTCTTCCTCAGCCTCTTGGTTTGGGGTTTTCTGTTTAGCATGACTAGGAATGTGTGCAAGATTTTCTTTCTTTCTTTAGTTTGAATCCTTTCTCTTTCTTTCTGAGCTTTTAGATTTCAGTTATGTTTGCACAAGAGGTTTGTGGCATTGCTGTAGTTTTTAAAGAATTGTTTGTGTTCATTACAAATTTGATCTTTTGATCTATTGACAGCATTTGTGGCATAAGCACAATAAAAATTATAATAATTATATATATATATATATATATATATATATATATGTATGTATATTTATTTATTTTTGTTAAATTAAGAAAAAAATCAGCCATTTTAAAAAAAAACTGAAATGTGTGGCTTGTATTTTGTTGTCATGAGAACTGTCATAACTATAAATGTTATTATATTTAAATTATTTTATTATTGTAATATTCCTTAAAACACACACACACACACACACACACACACACACACACATTTATTAGATCAAAAATACAGACAACAGTAATTACAATTTAAACCAACTGTTGTTGTAACATATTTTATAATGGAATTTATGGCTGTGATGTAATTAATTTTGCAAATGTAGTCTCAACTGAATTTCCTGCAGCCATAACGCCTTTCTTCAGTGTCACATGATCCATCAGAAATCATTTTAATATGTTGATTTGCTGCTAAAGAAACATTTCTTTGTATCAATTTTGAAAATGGTTGTAATTTATATATTTTTGTACTTGGGGACATATACAAATTATTTTCGTTGGTATTCAATATTATGCCACAAATGCTGTGAAGTGATACAGCCTTACATTGAATACGGACAATTTCTTTCATTTTGATTTCTGTGATGTGAATACCTGCACAGGTGCTATTCATGAGCTCATTTCCTGTGCTCTCTGACCTGCTTGGCATTAACTTCAGTTTCACTGACAGGCACTAAACTCTACTGTAGGTCTGAAATTGAGTCTAAAATTAATATTTTTGTGTTTATGTCTGTGCAGTTGGCTGGTTTCTTTTGAAAGGTTTATTTGATTAGAAAAAAATATTGACAGGGTCTGTGAGACAAAGACCACCTGCAGCATATCCCTATTTTATATTAGTTAAAGCGCATTTGCATGTTATTAAAGTTGGTCTGTCTGTGTATGTCTTCTTTTGTCCTTTCCTTCTCTCACTTTCTCCAAAATATCTCCCGCTTCTCAGCCAGCCATCTCTTAGAGGGGGTTCAACCCTCTCTAACCCCCAGCATGACGGCAGGTAACTTCCTCTCATCTCTTCCCTCTCATCTGTTTTTCTCTCTGTCCTTTCAATATAATCTCAGTGTCTTATGAAATGAGATGATGTATTTGACAGGCATGCCCTGGCCCCGCTGGACTCCACTACAGAGGGAGGAGCAGATGACATGGCTCTTGTGGACGCCACCTCTCTACGCAGACAGGTATTATTCCGCTGCTTAATATCGTGCAGTGTTTACAAAAAGAAACGTGAAAAATAAGAATTAATATTTTATGCACACTAGCATTCAGATTAATTAAAGTGCAATCCTTGCTGAATAAAAGTATTAATTTCTTTTAAAAAAATCAAATACAATTTAAAATCTTACAGATTGTCAAGCTGAACCGGCGTTTGCAGCTCTTGGAGGAGGAGAACAAAGAGAGAGTCAAGAGAGAAATGATCATGTATTCCATCACTGTAGCTTTCTGGCTTATCAACAGCTGGGTTTGGTTCCGTCGCTAAAGCTACATGGACTCTGCAATGTGGGAGGAGCAAAACCAGAACTCCGCCCCTCTCTTCTATGTGTCAAACTTCAGCCATGTTTTTTTTAATGGCTAAAACATTTTATTTTCTTCCCAGCAAGAGCAGTAAAGTCAGGGATAGCTTCTTTGTTTGAGTTTGTCTTTTTTGTTTTATTACTATAAATATGTATTTATACTTTTGTATTATTTGTACAACTGTACAATTGTTCTTTTCCTTGGTTTTGTACTTTTTTTTTTTTTTGTACATTTACTTTTTTTTCTTTTCTTTTGTGAGCCAAGCATGAACCAGATGTATATATTACTTCACCTGTCTTTGAACTATGGCTGTAATCATTTATTTTTCCATAGGTTTACTTATGTCAACTTTTACAGAGACCAATGGAATGGAACGCACTGATATATCATAGACAAAATAAATGAATATAATATAAAATAAAAATAATGTTTAGGTATTGTTGTGATTTTAGGTACCTTATGTACGTCTATGTTAAACATAGAAACCATACTTGTTAAGTGTGAGTTTAGTCATTATTTATTATGTACAACAGCCCATTATTGTAATATGCTGATGTTGTTATTTCTGCTGCAACCTTTTATGCAGGATATTACTGAAATGATACATGTTCAGTTTTCCCCTTACTGGTCCATAAACATTGTATTGCAAATGCTTTTATTTGAATAAATGACAGCAGCAGTGAATTGCACTCTATCCCGACTGCTTTTAATCTTCTGGAGATAAAGTACAATTAATGGTTTTAAGAATGACAGATTAAAATTAAAAGAAAAGTGCAAAATATGTACACATTAGTGTTATTTTATTATGTATTCTTATACTATTATAGTATTTATTAGGATATATATATATATATTATCTTTTCAAGTTAAGTTTTAAGTTTAACCAAGTTTTTGCATTATTTCAACTTAGCTTATTTCAGTTAGTTGCAATGGCAATATTTCTTTTTTTCATATAAGTTTTAGTTTTAATTAAAAATAACAACACTAGAATTTATATTGAGTCATTCATGCTTTTTATAATGTACTACTAAGTAAATGCCATATTGATGATTTATATATATATATATATATATATATATATATATATATATATATAGCCTATATAAGATGAAAAGAAGCATGTAATAACACACGTGACATTGAGAAAAGTGCAAATATGAATTTACAGTCTTCTTTACCCTATTGTCCTAAGAAATGTCACAGACCTTAGGTTAACGTTTAAAAACGATAGTACACAACTATAGCTAATTTGAATCACTTTTGGCGTTTTAATTTATTAGTTATGGAGTCCACCTTGATTAACGCATGTTCCTCAACGCTCCGGACACGTGGTGGCGCTGTGGACAGATTCCCTCTCGCTTTCCGTCGCTCTTTCGCGGCTGTCATGGCGGCGTGCAGGGCGCTCGTGAGTCGCGCTGTTTTACCTGTGCATTACCATCATGTGTGCAGAGGAGTGATGCTCACACACATCAGAGAGAAGAAGAGATGGATGAAGGCTTACTCGCTCATCATGGAGAGGAAGAGAAAGATGGAGGGACCTCCACCTCCAAAGCCACGGTCAGTAGAACATCTCAAGGCCACTCTCCGTGACTCAAATCATAGTGAGCTGCCTACATTACGTTTTAGTATTAGAGACCTGGTTTGAGAAATATATATATATAAATAGCTCATCTTAGCATATCTTAACTTAGCCCTTTTTGAGATGATTGCCATTGATAAACCTCATTAACATGTTGTTCCAAACCTGTATTTTTTTTATATTGTAGTAGATATAATACTTTTTAATGTCAAAACACACACAAACATATAACTAAAAATATATTCCGATGCAACACCTAATTATGTCAATTTACTGTCTATTTAACGTTTTAATTGGTGAGATTAATTGGGAATATTAAATAACGTGTATGGGTTATGATATAAACTATGTATGATTGTTTAGCAAGATGACACGAGCAGTAGTGCTGTTTTCCCCAAATATCTGCATGATTGCAAA